>NC_045440.1:85326363-85413706 GCF_002776525.5 Piliocolobus tephrosceles
CGTGGCACATATACACCATGGAATACTATGCAGCCATAAAAAAGGATGAGTTTGCGTCCTTTGTAGGGACATGGATGCAGCTGGAAACCATCATTCTTAGCAAAGTATCACAAGAACAGAAAACCAAACATCGCATGTTCTCACTCATAGGTGGGAACTGAACAATGAGCTCACTTGGACTCGGGAAGGGGAACATCACACACTGGGGCCTATCATGGGGAGGGGGGAGGGGGGAGGGATTGCACTGGGGAGTTATACCTGATATAAATGATGAATTGATGGGTGCTGACGAGTTGATGGGTGCAGCACACCAACATGGCACATGTATACATATGTAACAAACCTGCACGTTATGCACATGTACCCTAGAACTTAAAGTATAATAAAAAAAAAAGAAATACTTGTAAATCTTACAATTGATCAAGATTATTTTGTTATACAAAAAATAGAAAACTATATTATTATTGAAAGTACTATGATCATACCTTTAAACTTTATAATTGTATGTATTTTTTCCTTTATTCAAGGAAGATTATTTAAAGTAGTGTAACATACCTATGTACTTTCAGGAGCTGGGCAGTGACATAAGTGAATAAATGAGTCTGTTGGGGAAGGTATAAGATGATTGCTTTTAGTTTGACAAAGTAACACTTACCTCATTATATTTACTTTCTTATTCTGGGGGTGTGTTTGTTTCAATTTAATTTTTTATAATTTATTGTGACTAATTGTGGGGTACACAGTTATGATATATGTATGCAGTGTGGAATAATTAAATCACACTAACATATCCATCATCTTAAATATTAATTATTTAATCACTCAGTTGCAACTTTCCACCCTTTGACAACATTATCTCCCATCCCAATTCTCATCTCCTTACCACCAGTCTACCCTCTGCTACTATGAGTTCAACTTTTTTAGATTCCACATGCAGTGGTTTTTGTCTTTTTGTCCTTGGCTTATTTCACGTAACATAATGTCCTCCAGGTTCATCCATGTTGTTGCAAATTACATAATTTCCTTCTTTTTTCAAGGCTGAGTAATTGAGTTTACAAACCTGTATCCATTCATCCACTAATGGATAAAGGTTGATTTCAGATATTGGCTTTTGTAAATAATGCTAGAGTGAACATGGGAGTAGATATTTTTTTAATTCCTCATGATATATACACCAAAGTGGGATTGCTGGATCATATGATAATTCCAGTTTCAGTTTCTTTTCTTTTTTTTTTTTTTTTTTTTTAGGAACTTCCATACGGTTTTCCATAATGGCCATACTATTTTACACTCTCACCAACAGTGTGCAAGGGTTCTCTTTCTTTACATTGTCACACATTTGGGAGATAAACAGAACATATTTATGGAGTGTACTGGGCCTCAGAAAGCCACCAACTGTAGCCTTCTCTATTATGTTACTCAGTAAGATGCTCCCAGGGAGATGTTAGGTCAATGGTATCTGCCAACTTTTCATTAGAAAGTATTACCCTCCCCTCACGAAGGCAGTTTGGAAATACTTTATCATAAAGTGAAATAAATGCTGTCATAATTTTTCTACTATGACATGTCTACCTCAGTCCCTTCCTGTTGAATCTATACACATTTTACCCTTGCCCCAGCATTATCTTTAGATACATGAGTCTTTTTATGTCTTCTCTAAGTAGTTAATGGATTTAATTCAATGAAATGATATCACCTTCAAAAGAAAATCTAAACTCTTAGACTATTACTAAAGCAGCCTTTGGAAATACCCTCCAGCATCTCCCTCTCATTTTCACTTTTCCCTGTCTACCTTCCTTCATGTCCTAATATATAGAAACACATTTCATTCACTTCCCCACTAATGTAAATTGAGCACCACAAAGAAGTCAGGCATTATGCTAGATACAGGTGTTAAATATGAGTGAACCAGAAAGACTTCATCCTCCCCTTGGGGAGCTTCACAGAGGCTAATGGAATTGATAGATATTAACCAAATAATTATACTTATGATGCATGCTGTGGAAAAGCTTAGGTACCATGGACTGTGCAGCAGTTTTCCAAGTTGTCTTTTACTACTTTACTTATACTTGCCCTTTCCCTCTGTGAAACCTTCACTCAACCCTCCAGTCCTCGTTAATTTACCTCCTTGGGGTAATTATTGTAACTTGTATGCATTTCTCTTATTCAAAATTATCCTAATGAAATGGGTTGCTCGCTTGCTTGTATATTTTCGGATGAGCAATTGCTCTATTTTCTCTTCCTTTGCAGACATAGCCCTTGGTGAGGTGCCTGGCTCCATAGTAAGTGTTCAACAAATGTTTGAATAAAATATTGCATTGTTGAATTTTAAATGTGTTTAAGCAGATTGATGACCAACATCTGACCAGATTTCCCCAATTTAGATGCAATGTCAGATGCTTCTTTTAATGGTGTCAGATATTGGCTGACAGACTTGCCTTTCTTTAAAGCGATTTATTACCCATGTTGGTTTTTTGGTATAAATGGTTACTGTTTGTCGTTGGAGTATGTTTGTATTCATGGTAGAGATTAAATACATATGTAGTGCATGAATGAACAAATGGTTATGCTAGTTGTAGCAAAGATTGATAAATGAAAGTTTCTAATGCTCTTTTCTTGAGATGGAGTCTCACTCTGTCACCCAGGCTGGAGTGTGGTGGTGCTGTCTTGGCCCACTGCAACATTCGCCTCCTGGGTTCAAGTTATTCTTGTGTCTCAGCCTCACAAGTAGATAGAAGTACAGGTGTATGCCACCACATCCAGCTAATTTTTATAGTTTTAGTAGAGACAGGGTTTCGCCATGTTGGCCAGGCTGGTCTCAAACTCCTAACCTCAGGTGATCTGCCCACCTCAGCCTCCCAAAGTCCAGTGTTCTCTTCAGGCCTATGCATATTATTGATTTTATTGGAGAACTAAAAATTCATACAATCCATAGCTTGAAAGTAAAAATGTCAGAATACTTAAGACCATACACAAATGAGTATTCTAAAATAAGGAATTGATATTTATAAAATATTTTTAAGAAATAAGCACATTTGGCCAGATGTCGTGGTTCACACCTGTAATCCCAGGACACTTTGGGAGGCCGAGGCAGGTGGATCATAAGGTCAGGAGTTCAAGACCTGCCTGACCAATGTGGTGAAACCTTGTCTCTACTAAAAATAAAATAAAAAAAAAAAAAGCCAGGCTTGGCAGCGGGTACCTGTAAACCCAACTACTTGGGAGGCTGAGTGAGGCAGGAGAATCACTTAAACCTGGGAGGTGGAGGTTGCAGTGAACTGAGATTGTGCCACTGCACTCCAGCCTGGGTGACAGAGCAATTAAAAATAAAACACACACACACACACATTTACCACTACAGTATTTTTAGCCCCCCCCATCTTGTTGTTAAGAACAATAATAACAATAATAAAGTAGTAAGCCCTTCACTTCTTTACTTTGCTGTCCTGTTCATTTATTTTGCATTTCTTCATTTTCCTTGTGCAGATTTTATACTCTGCTGTCCTCAGCCACCCCATCCATATCATTTCTATGGTATCACTGACCTCAACTATGTTTTCTCTGTCTTCCCCTAACCACTGGCATTTTCCTTTTTTATCTGCTCCTACTTCCTCTGATTTTGGGCATTAAATCTTTGCTAATCTGCCCTCTCTAAGATTAATGTCCTGTTCTTCTTGATGAGTTAGGATCTCTTCCCATTTAGTTTTAATCTAATATATCCTTCTTCTCATCTCCCAAACTATTTTTGCCCATTGCTTCACCTTGGTTCAAATCCAGGGAAGGACATAAGTTCCTAATGTCTATTTTCTGAGCAGGCAAAATAAAGTATACATAAACTGTATCTGAAAATTTTAGTCCTCTATTTGTGCTGCGTCACTGCAATTGAAATTAAAAACTCCAGCCTCTGTAGAGGATTAGCATCAGCAGCTTTGCCTCTTAGGCTCTATTAAAAGAAAATCTGTAGACAAATTAAATTCAGCAAAGCTTGCTATTTGAGTAAAGAACAATTCATGAGTTGGGCAGCACACTGAGCCTGTAGAGGTTCAGAGAGCTCTCCCCAGTAGTAGATAGTATTTATAGACAGAAAGGGAATTAAAAAAAAAAAAAAAAACTTGATTGGTTAAAGTTTAGTATTTGCCTTTTTGGGGCATGGTGGGACAAGGCATTTGCCTTATATGGAGATAACCTGATCATTTGGCAGCCTGTGATGGCTGAAGTTTGACTGCTGTGATTGGTTGAGACTTAGCTATTTATTGGAGGAATATACTGTTAAGTTAGATTACGGTTTATTTGCCTATTAAGTAAGGTTGCAGTTTGCTACATATGTAGGCAGCTTTAAGACAAATTTAATTTAACAGCTCTATTGCCAAAATCACTTCTGAGGAAGTAACTCACTATTTGGTGTCTTCGTACCAGGCTATACTGTCAAAAGGTATGGATTTTTCAGAGATAGAGTTTGCTGACTGAGTGATAACTGAGCTTAAAGTTGTGTCACATGCACTCTTTCTGTATTTTTTACTGACATTGTTACATTTCACTTACCTTGCAAGAGCTCACTGCATGTCCTACTGACTTCGTTCCTCCTAGGCTATTTTGCACTCCCATTCCCATCAGCATCATTTTACAAAGCAGGTTATTTTACCCAGCCAGTTGTCCATTTAATGTGCAGAAGAGTCTGTACAAAGGGTCTGATCAAATCATTGCACAATGCCCAGGCAGTTACACCACTGGGAACAATTACTGCTTTATCTGCTGTCAACATTTTTCTGAAGTTCACAATAACAAGAAAACCATATTCCAGCAGTTTCTCAAAAGGCATTCAATTTAAAAAATTTAATCCAATCCTACAAATATTTATTTAGAACCAACTTTTACAAGTTCTGAGCCTATAATAGAAAATTGTGAGGGAAAAGGATTATGGTGTATGTATGTTCGGGTGGTGTATGTGTGTAAATTATCATAAGATGTATGGAAAGTTTTGACATTTCTGGGCCAGGGTTAGGGTTAGGTGAATTAACCATAGATTAACTATGGTTAACTAACCTGTAGTTAACTCACCTATGGTTACAGTTGCCCTCAATTGCAGGCCAAGTTATTCAGCCAACCCTGAAATAGGCTGGGTAGGGAAGAGAAGCCTAACACCACCAGTTTAGATTTGCTGCTTAAGGCTTGGGACAAGTGTGCCTGAGACTAACCTATGGATACACCGAGGTCCAGGGAATAACCATTCAGAGGCCATTTTTCTTGGCTTTCCCTGGATTTACCTTCCTATTTAAGTTTTATCATATTTCTAGACCATGCCTAGAACTAGAACCAACATTTAAAACCCAGTTTATTTGGCCAGGATTCCAGTACTCTAATACTTACCACCCATCCCTCTCCAAGGCTAGGTCTACAAATTAGATGATTCTTTCAGAAAAATGCTGTTGCACCCTTTCTCATCTTTATAACAACAACTTGTATTGCGAATTTTGGCAAGTACTTCACATAGATTATATCCAGTTCTCACAGGAACATTATGTATTACAGTTTAAGAAATAGAACAAGGGGAAGAGCTGAAATCCAAACACACATCAGTCTTTGACTAAATTTTGGTTATCATAAGTTCCTGAGAATTTCTGCTGCTGTCCCCTCCCTACCACACTGTATATCTTTGGTTAGTAGGTCATATTTATGCAGTTACTTGAGCTTCAAATTCTGGAGTCTGCCTTGATATTTTCTCTCCCCCCACCTACCCTTATATTCAGTCATTATCAGTCATTGTTCTTAATTGCAATCAACACACGTAAACACTTAAGTATCAAAGGTGTTCATTATAATATGTTTATTAGAACACAGAACTGGTGGGAGTTCTGGGAAGCCAAGTTTGAGGTTACATCTTCAAGAGATATGCTTAGAAGCGTATCACAAGGCTGGCCTTACATGAACATGAGCCTAGTAACTACCATGCAGTGAGACGGAGGAATCACCCATCACCTCAATGAGATTAGGTCTGAGCCAAGAACTTGACCTTGCATCATTTTGGTCATCATTGTCTCTGCTGCTGTCACCAAGTATATCTAGACACTACTGCACAACCCCCAAACCCCCAGCAAAAATATAAACAACTTCTTCACATTACTCCCATTTGAATACAAGTGTCTCTTGATTTTTGCATTTGATTTCTGGAGCCTAGGTCATATGTCTATATCACGACTGCAAAGGAATCTGCTTATTTCAAGTTGAGCTTCCGAACTGGAAAGGTAGAATTCACAGTTTTAAAATGTATTCAAGTACCAAAGGGCTTTTCATAAGACACTGGACAGCCCCATGTATGACCAATATCCACCACAGTTGGCTAGCCCTATAGCTTTATTTCCCCCACATACCCTGACACTCCCAGTATCTTCTGCAGTCAGCTACTTCACAGTGATCTAACATGCACATGAGGTTTCAAATGTGAATGCTTATAACAATTTGCTATACTGCAAAACTATGCAGAAATAGTTGCTGTTGAGTGTGTTTTTCAAGGGTTTTTGTAAAGTGAAGAATTTTTAAAATATTTGCCTGTGAATTTAGTTTGCTTTATGTTTCTTGTTCTATAATGTTCGTTTGAAATCTGTATTGTCCCTGGTTGAGACAGTACTATACTGGTCTGCTTGTGGATTCCAGAATGAAATAAATAAGTCTATAAGAAAATAAGCAACTAAGTAAACTAGTAAGTAAAAACAAGCCTTGCATATATTGCCTCAGAACCAAGGCACTAGTAAACTTCACAAAGGCACATTAATCAGAGTGCTACACCATTTACAATGACAAGTGGCCCCTTCCCTTCTCATTATTATTGGGACACTACTGCCAAATAAGCAAAACACAAATAAAACTCTCCAGTGGAAAATGGCTAAGAATAATTAGGGGCAAGTAGTTTTGTGTAGACTAAAATACTATAATTAGAAGGGAGGATTTGGAGCACTATTTGAAGGAGAGAAATCACTAGAAGAGTTGCTTTCTATGCTCAGAAGAGCTTTCCCAGCTATCTTTGTTCAGTGGTAAAATAGAGTTATTTTACAGTGGAAAATAAACTTGGGCACTAAGGACCTCTGTTGGGGAGATACCTGGGACTGCCTTGGATAAGGAGGGGGCGAGCGGATTGTGGCATGACATTGTTTTTGATAACATGTTAATAGCAAAGCAAACTACCAAAAATAATAGTGATAAACAATTTATTCCAGTTTGTTTGATCTGGGTAACTCTTCTTTAGAACTTTAAATATCGTACAGTGTTACGTTAAAGTAAAATGTTTATTTATAACAGACAAAACCAGTTCAGTACTAAGTAATAATGTCATCTTGAATCTGATTGAGTAGTTATTCTGTTAAGAATGTTCTAAAGTGATCAATAAGAGGAAAATTTTAAGTATTCTCGTGTATTACTTTTCTGAAACTGTCATTAATATTATGTACTTAGAGTCCTGGTTTGTTCCTCAAACGATTACTTAATGTGATTTATTTTAAATGTGAATTTTGCTTTAGACATTCATTTTAAAAGATAGCCTATTCTTTATTATTTGTACTTAGAATTTACAGAATCCTGTGATACAGAGGGACTTTTCCAGCTCTCAGGGTACATGAATTTCCTTGTACTGTGTTACTGGCCAGTTGATGATTGACTTGCCCTCTGCAATATCGCAACAATGTGGCCAACTAGATACTCTTCAACATGGCCCATTTTATCTTGGGACAGTTCTTTCTGATAGTCTCCCATATTGTTAATTCGATTTCTTTTTTCTCTGGGCAGCTTCATTTTATCTGTCCTTGTTAGGTCTCTTAAGACTACCTTGTTTTTATTTTTATTTGTTTTGCAAGGGTGGGGTGCACAATTGGTGGTATAATATGGTTGTTCCATAACTTTATTAAAAGATATATAAAGTACTTGATGCTACAGAATATCTAGAAATATGCATTGTGCTTATTCATTTGTGACAAAAGGTATTTTGACATTTTAATACAGTCATTACATTTGCAATTTAAGAAGCAAATGAATTAAGTTCATGATGACTGAATGGGATGGGAGTTAAGAGTTTGTAAGGTGACCTGGGGAGGCTAATTTCACAGCATGCAGTAATTGTGAATTTTTAGATGGAAATATATGTGTGTAAACCTGACTCTTACCCCACGTTGGAGAGGAAGCTGCAGAAGAAGTTGTTCTTTTGACCTTAAAACAAGTTAAATTTGGAGAGCTACCCAATTAAGAAAGTTTTATCCACCAGTATATTTTTAATTTAATTCTTACTTTGGCGGGATATTAAGACTTTTTTCCCCTCCAGTTTGCCATTTCAGTGCTAGTAATATAAATCCAGTGCTAAATTCAGAGGAAAAGATTTCCCATGTCTTGGATTTTACCTGTTCAGTTCTCTAGTTATACTCTTAAGTAATTTAGAACCTCTGAAAAAACTGAGGTTAATAAAGAATAAGAAATTAAAAGAAATTAATAATGGAAACTAATAAATGAGAGATACGGAAATTAAAAATACTGAGAAGAAACAAATCTTTGAAAATCCCAACATACAGGGTTCAAATAAAATTAGGATATTTGAAGGGCCATTTAGGATATTTGTTATGCTTTTGTAGTATTTCTGAGAGCAGATACCACTTTTGTTTCTATTTTACAAATGAGGAAACTGAATGTCAGACAACTTAAATAACTTTCCCAAAGCCACACAACCAACAGGAGGTCAAGACTGAATAGTCAAGACTAAATCTGGAATTAAGCTGCTTTTACAAACTATTAGTGAAATGGAAGGGGAACTGAGATCCATCAAATGCAAAAATGCAAACTATATAATAAGTAATCTGCTGGCATTTGATGCTTATTTATTTCTCATTACCATCCTGTGGGTTAGCTATTGTTATCTTCCCTTTTCACATAATGAAACACAAGTTTGGAAAGTTTAAACTATTTCCCCATGTTGGCCATGGGGAACTGGTAGTCAGTAGACCTAGCATTTGAACATTGAGCTCTGGACTGCAGATCCTATGTCTTTTTTACTCTGCAAAAAATCATAAACTCTTTTTAGTAAGAAAATACTTTATTTGAATAATCAATTTCATATAAACCCAAGCTAGATAAGGTGCCAATTGCCCTGACCCCTGTTGGACCACCCCTAGATGGTTCCAGGACACCTGGGAACTTGAAAGGTCCATGCTACCATGCTGCCTAAAGTCATTCTAGTTTTTTGAAACTATAATTATGAATAATTTCCCAGATACAATCATATTAACATATGCATACATAGTCCCTCCCATATTACTGTCATTGATTCAACATATGCTTATTGAGCACCCTCTATGTCCCAGGCTGTTTTCTAGGTACTGGGGAATATAAAGATCAAATTCTGGACCTTCACAGAACTTGCATGGTTTTTACTCCCATCACTTAGCCCACTCCAGTGAGTCATTTACTGTACTGTCTTGGTGATATCTGTAAACTTTCCATCTCCTACTAGCTTTTAAGCCCCATGGGATGGAAACTGTGTTTTATTCATTTTTGTGTCTCCCACAGATCACCTGCCACAGTAATATTCCCAACGCATCTCTTCTTTTACACTCTTTTCAATCACAGGACTATAACCTGCAGCTTCATAAAATTCATCCCTTCACCTAAATAGATTCCAGCTGTGACAATGTTTATAATTTCCCAGTAACTTGAAATTTTCATCAAATTTCTACTTTTAGATATGCAAATTTACGATTAATCAATGAGTCATTGAGAAAGGATGAATCATTTTTCGTTCACAGGACATGTCAAGATGTGTTACAAGGTGTAAGACTTAATATTAACTGCCTTTCTAACTGAAGAAAAACATTTTAACCACCTAAAAAGGGTGTTTTGGTGAGCATTTGTTAGAGGACTGGGAGTTGTTCCTCTGAACAGGGTTAATAGAGCTGAGTAATTTTTTACTTATAAAATCCTCTAAAAATATAAATATTTCTGTCTATATTTGGTACTGTCATAAATGTCTTTGTTCCTCTTTGAAAGCCATTATATAACAAAAGGATCATTTTGAGTAAGAGATTTTTGATTTTAAAGCACATGCATATTAGTTATTGGATATCCCAGGATATCTTTTGAAAGTCTGGAGTTGTTGTCAGTGACTCACAGTGACAAAGTGCTTTTGTGTGTCTTTATTTGCATGCCTGAGGGAATCACTATTTTTAAAAAATATATATTTTTTTTCACATGGCCCTTTAAAAGAAAACATATTGTGGCTACTGAAGAAATTCCCAGAGCAATGTTAAGAATTACAATTTGCATAATAATAATTTTTCCTTTGCCTCAACTCAGTGAAAGCCACCCTGATTAAAAACAGTTTGCTAGAAGTTTCTAGTTACTACAAGGCACTTGAAATAAATGTATTTGGCAAATTTGTAACCCAATTCTGGGATGCAACTCTTTTTCCCGAAGGCCCATCTCAACATGATGCTCCCTTAAAGTAAAATATAAAACCAACTCAGGACAGCTCTTAGGAGTTTTCACGGGATGCTTTTGGTGTGTGGTGGGATTGGGATTAGACACCATACACCACAAAGTAAAACTCCTGAAGAAATTGTCTTCCAGCTTTCTCTGGAAAGAGAAGGGAGTCAGATCCTTCAAGACCACTCTCCACAGCCTGATTTCTCTTCAGTTGCTTTTTGAAAATTCTAGCTGTAGCTTCAGGACTTTCTCATTCCAAGTTGACCCCCTTCTCCCACATTCTGAACTATTCTTTTTCTATGGCATGTGATTCATTCTTTTTTTTTTTTTTTTTTTTTTTGAGACGGAGTCTGGCTCTGTCGCCCAGGCTGGAGTGCAGTGGTGCAATCTCAGCTCACTGCAAGCTCCACCTCCTGGGTTCACGCCATTCTCCTGCCTCAGCCTCCGGAGTAGCTGGGACTACAGGCGCCCGCCACCTCGCCCGGCTAGTTTTTTGTGTGTTTTTTTTTTTTTTTTTTTTTTTTTAGTAGAAACGGGGTTTCACCGTGTTAGCCAGGATGGTCTCCATCTCCTGACCTCGTGATCTGCCCATCTCGGCCTCCCAAAGTGCTGGGATTGCACCTCTTAAGACTTCTAATGTTTCTCTACATTAAATATCTAAGTCAGTACAATGGAATCCTGGGAGCCAAGCTGAGCAAAGGAAGGGTCCTCCTTAGAAGGTAGGGGTAGCTCAAAGCTTATGTCTATTTATACTTTGGGATTTTTATGTTTGTCACACTGAGAGCTTAAGGTTTCAGTTTTCTTTTGGTTAATGGTTCTTCAGAAAAGCCACACCATTAGGGCCTTACACAATGGCTCTACTTGGGTATATTTACCACCTTCCTGGGAAAAGCCGTCAACTTTGCAATGAATCCTGCATTTTTGTCAGCATACCAAGAGTGCTTCTATCTCATGCTCATCACAAATATACAACCAGGATGTAAAATCACAGTAATAATTTACTTTGGAAATTATGACTTTTGAGAGGACACGACTCTTTGATATGTCTACTTCATTTCCTGCATGAGGAAGACATAAGGAGAGAGCCAAATTTTACTCTAGGAAAGTTATTTGATATATCTAGAGTCATACCAAGGGGTCTTAAAAGTTCATTCTTCCGTTGTTTCTATCACTGCAAATTGAGTGCTTAATCTGAGACAAGGGCTCTGCTGGGAACTAAGACTATAATGATAAATGTGTCACATCAGCTGCCCCCATATTGCATAGTTTTGTGGCAGAAACAGTATTAAATTAAGAACTCAAAGAAACTACTTCAGAAGGAAAAACGGTGTTCAGTAAGAGTGGATAACTTACGGCTTTCCAAATATATGGATTAGGAAAAACTTTTCCAAGGAAGTGAAAAGTGAGTTTGTATGTAGAGTGGTGGGAATGGAGACAGCATGGCTCATGAATAGATCATAGGATTGATCTTATGTACCAGGATAAGAGTTAAAAATTTTGTTTTGAGCAAAAGGAATTTGTCTTTTTCTAAGAGGACCAATATGATCAAATTTGTATTTTAAAATGGTAAGTACACGATGTAAAGAGAATATGGTAGAGGGTGAAGGAGATTCAGTACAACCAATTCGGAGATGATAGCAGGAAGTACAGATAGCATGTGATGGTCACTAGGCTTATGAGGCTGGAAGTGCAAACTGAGAAATGTAGATGGATTTCTTCATTTATATGCAGTCAAATCAAGAACACTTAGTATATGATTAGGAGTTGGAGGTGAAGGGGTAGTGATAAAGGTGACTCTGAGGTTTTTGGCATTAACAGCTAGGTGAATGGTGGTATGAAATATAGAATGATTTCATTTGGATTTGTGTCCCCGCCCAAATTGCATGTCGAATTGGAGGAGGGGCCTAATGGGAGGTGATTGGATCATGGGGGTGGATTTCCCTGCCTGCTGTTCTCATGATAGTGAATGAGTTCTCGGGAGATCTAATGGTTTAAAAGTGTGTGGCCCTTCCCCCCTTCACTCTGTCTCTCTCCTGCCGCCTTGTGAAGAAAGTGCTTCCTTCCCTTTCATCTTCTGCCATGATTGTAAGTTTCCTGAGACCTTCCAGTCATGCTTCCTATTAAGCCTGTGTAAATGTGGGTCAATTAAACCTCTTTTTATCATAAATTACCCAGTCTTGGGTGGTTCTTTACAGCAATGTGAGAACTGACTAATACATAGGATAATAACCAGGTTTGAAGGTAGTATATTAAATTCAGTTTTATATAAGTTGCAATTGATTAAGGCTGCATAAAATCAAAACAGTAATGGTTGTTGAAACCATACAAACTCCCCTTCCTTCACATATCAGGAAGATCAAGAGGGTAGTTCCAAGACGATACATTGGTTCAGTGGTATTTTGCCCTTTTAGTCCATGCTTGTTGCCTCATTGCTACATTGCTACAAAATGGCTACAACAGACATGTTATTAAAGGCAGAAGGATGGAACAGGAAAGTATTAACGTGCTCTCCTCTTACTCTTACCCCTTTTATAATAAGCAAAATTTTACCTCCAAGACTCCAGAAGATTCATTTATAGGTCTACACAGCCATGACCTCTCCAAACTATGAAGGATGTGGACTGTTTAGAAAAGGAGAGAGAGATCATCACAGTTAGCTTAGAACAGTTGTTCTCTACTGTATTAGACACCAACTCTTTTGATTAGTAATCTGAAATGATATAATTTACTTACACACATAACCTAACAAGAAAAAATGTTGTGTTCTCTTTGTCATAAAACAGGAAAATAAAAGAATATGTAAACATTTGGGCAAGATTCAAATTGAGGTAATTAGATTCTTGCAACTACATATATAGAATAATAGGGTAAATAGTGTTTGCAGCAATATATGGAATCACAACAAACACACAGCAGTGATGCAGACTGATACTTTTTTGCTGTAAGGGTGTCACAAACAGAATGAGTCTAGTTACTGTTGTCTTCTTTAAAATACTGGAAAACTCTTGGTAACATTCCGATTAAGACAATATATAATGTTTCCTGATCAATATTTTACTTGCAGTCCTGCTGTACATTGGAAAGTGGTAGGAAATGCAGAACAATTATTTGATAATGCACTTATGTCCCCCCCGCACATTGTAGAATGACACTTCTTAGACCTCACTAACAAATGCCAGTAATGTCCCCAATCATTGTGACAAGCAAATTTCCAAGAAAAAAAGGTGTAATTGACACACCATACATCAGAATAGAAATGTAAGATCAACTGAAAGCAAAGAAAGATTGATTTCCTTGATTCTGACTGGCATCTCATGCATTCCCACTTACTGCCTATAGCTGTTACAGACATTCACTACAAAGTTAAATTAAAGGTTTCTCTGCAATAATTTCTCATTATATGCCAAGCCTTAAAAGAATCTAATGAATTCTGTCTGGGATAACACTAATTGTAAGGTTAAAGTTTCCTTGGGAAATCTTGCCTGGTACCTTAGGCACTGGGGAAATGTATGCTAGTGATTTCAAAGTGAATTAAGAAACAAGTTTTTAATCCATCTTTTCAAGAATTTTAATGAAACACCTAGTTTATATCTTTAGAACTCTAGAAAAGTGTGTCATCATTTTAGACTGTTTTCTTTTAAATCAATGGCATCTATAGGCTACCATCCTCTTGAACTAGATAGATTTTAACCTTTTTTCCTTATTCATTCTAATTTAGCTTGCCATATATATAAATATACATATTTATACATATATATATTTTGATGGTAGCTATTTGCTCATTAAAAATCAAAAGTTAAAATTAATCTTGAAAAATGGTTAACTGGTTTACCTGAGAAAAAACTTAATTTAGTTGGTAACGGCTGATTTCATTAAAGTTTATATGTTTTACATTTTCTCTGCTCCATGAAGGAAATAAATGTTTTTCTTTATGATGTGGTTCACCATTTACATGAACATTTTAATAAGAGAAAGTAAAATAATTTTGAAGAATACATTAGTATTTGTAGAAGCCATTCATATTGCTTTCTGCATTTAAGGTAAATTAGAATTATTCACTAAGTCAAACAATGTCAAATAGAAAACAGAAAAGAGATGTTGATGAATGAATTAAATATGATGATCCATATTTTATTCATCGTTTTATTCATTTTGAACTTTTTAATGAAGACATTGAAATACCAAGTCATGGTCATAAAATTTCTTAACCCCTCTTAAAATATTAATTTAATAATAAACAGTCATTTAATTAGTTTATAAAGCAAAATTGACACACTTTGAGTATAGGACTTAATAGTAGAATTTAGAGAGTTCCCCAGAACTCTTCTTAGCTTTTAGGCTCTTAGAAGATAAAATTGTGTATCTATGTATGTGCATGTGCAATAACATCATAAAATGGCCTACTATGAATACATGAAATGATGTTGCTTATTGTTATGATGTTTCACGTAAGGGAATATAAAGTAGGACTGATTAGTAAAAGGTGAAAGAAGAGGTTAGGGAATGATGGATTAGTAAATGATGAGCATGGTTTTGAGCAGGGGCTTGAAGAAATTATGGGTATGTGAAACCTAGAATACTGACATGATATTACATGCTGAGAAAAATATGGAGAAAATAAGACACTCCTGAACTGTATATGTAAGAAGAATGACTTAACTGCACTGGTGAAACTGTGTTAATAAGGAATTGAAAATTGCTTAGTTAGAAATAGAAATGTTGAGAGAATGAAGAGATTGTTGATTTAATGTCTTAGATGTGGATGACAAAAATGAAAGGACCTTGTAGAGATTCTTTAGGCTCCGGCATTATAAGAACTATATGTGAGGTAGTATTTATGGTAGCTTATTGGAGAAGTGCAGAGTTGGAAGGATCCAGAACATATGTAAAATTGCTCAGTACTTTAATCATTAGGTGATAAAGAATTAGGTGATTAAATTGATGGCAAATACATAAATATAAATATATACATACATAAATATAATGTAATGAAAAATTGAAAAATTGAAATGTATACACCTATGTACCACAAAATATTTAACCATATTAATCCATTTTACTAAATTTAATTTAAAGAAAATATTTCTCCCCATTATTTGACAGTATGTAACCCTATTTTTATTTTCTTTGGGAAAGAGGTGGGAGTTTGGAGGGACTTTGAACTATAAGGTATTTAAATTATTTTGAGATTTTTTTTTTTTAAGAACAAACAAAAATTTTCATTATTGAATGCTATTACCTTTTAGGTTTCTACTGAATTAGCATAAACCATTTTTGTTCAATTAACCATCTATCCTTTTGAAGTGATTTGAGTGAAGGATTAATGATTTACTTGTAGGGTCAAAGATTTGTTGTAGGAAAGTTAGAAAATATGTTTATAATATATTTGTATATATCGATTTAATATTTAAACCATTAATATCCTTAGCTATCTTCAGTAATGCTTTCTTTCACCTTTAGAAAGAAGTATTTTAGTCATGTCTAATAATCATATCTGTACATTTTCTTATTTTGTCTAATCACTTTGAAAATACCTATTTAAAATCACTGCAGAATAAAACAAATATCAGACGTTCCTTGTTTGTAAAGTCTGAATTAACTCCTGCAGTAATAAGGCATGCTCTAAGAGAAAAATGAAAAGTCCATAATTCTAAAATTTAATAATGTTTACTAAACAATTTTGCAGGTATATCTACTAGACCTGCCCTGTGTTATTCAGTGGCCACTAGCCACATGTGGCTTTTTAGATTTAAATTAATGAAAATGAAATACAATTAAAAATAGCATTTTTTTAAACTTTTTTTCTCTTGAGACAGAATCTTACTCTGTTGCCTAGGCTGGAGTGCAGTGACATAATCTTGGCTCACTGCAACTCTCATGCCTCAGCCTCCCAATAGCTGAAACTACAGGCACGCACCAGCATGCCTGGCTAATTTTGGTATTTTTAGTAAAGATGGGGTTTTGCCTTGTTGCCTGGGCTGGTTGTGATTTCATAGCCTTCAGTCATCTGCCCACGTTGGCCTCCCAAAGTGCTGGGATTACATCCCTGGCCATGCGTTCATTTCTTGCTGTTGAGCACAAAGTGTTACTTGAGTATCCTTTGAACTTTTAGAGATTACTTTTTGCAGCTAATGCTAGAACTTTGAAACCCAGACCTTTGCCAACCATCAAGAAATATAATTGATGCTAAGTAAGCACTTGTGATGGACGATAAATGTGAACATTTTGTATTAACCCAATAAATGTTGTCTTGAATTTTACAAGAGATGTATCCACTTACAAACTTCCTACTTATAAATGACATTGCGGTGTTTAAGAACTTTACTTCTAGTGAGAAAGACACTGAAAAGTTCAAGAAAGTTCTAATGTGTTATTCATTCCAATGAAAATCAAAGGTTAATGAATAAGGCAACAAGCATTCCTTCTTAATCTTGACTACGAGTAAGACAAGAGGAAGCAGAGGGCACAAGGATACTGTAGAAAAAGAAATTTTACTTAGATGTGAAGAAATGTTTCCTGGTGTGGAAAGTAATTGCACATTGGAAGGATTTATTGAGTGAGGTTGTAGGATTTGGGGAAATCCTTAAAAGTAGAATACATTTCAGTCTCTCTAGGGAGGTATGTGATATGCCTGCAGGCATTGAGTGTGGGGATGAATTAGAGTCACTGTCATGGTTTTCTCACACCAACAATTCTATGAATCTGTAGAGGACAATAAAATTGGATAATTCTCACTGTGTTCTTCAGGGAGTCAGGTTTCCAGACTGATTTTCTAGCAATGAATCAGGCCCAAAATATTACCTTACATTCAACAACTTTTCAAATGCAGTAAAGAAAAAAAAAAGAAAAATACGAAATGCCAGTACTTTTCCATTTTAAGAATCAATGTTTGAGATGGATTAGTATTTCCTCTTCTCTAGTAAGAATGAAATAATTTAGGTCTGAGTGTAAGCACAATTACTGGAAAATCTTGAATTCGTATTATATAGCTGAGTTTAAGGGAAAATGTATTTAGTGTGATTCAAAACTACATATGAAATAATGATTTTTGCCTTTAATCTGAACAGTAAAATTAGTTTCACATGTGATAAGCTGTAGTTGCCATTTCAAGAATGTTCCATTAGAATTACACAAGTTTGGTGTTTCAGCCACCTGGAATTTGTTCCAGCACTCCAATATTCAAGCCCTTGGCTGTGCTGGAAATGAGGCAGCAGGCACTCAGGTCAGAGCTACAGACAACCAGGAATTTGGGAAGTGGCCCAAATGCACTCACTAGAGAGGCATTGGAAGAAATTGTACAGAGAAGAAACTGGGACAACAGAGCTGAGCACGGTGCTGTGGAGGATGGGGTGGCTGCATCAGAGTTGCAGTGAATCTAGTCACATATTGTTTACATCAAAGAAGAAATCCCAAGCCATAACTCTTCTGAAAACCCAATGGCTGAAGTTTTTCTTTTCAATCTAGTGATGTAATTCTTCACAAGGTTTAAAATGGAAAGCAGAAGCAGGTCAAGCTGAGTCATACACACAAGGCCAAATTTGGGGAAAGCAGGAATCAAAGGCTGGAGACAGGGGCATTCTAAATCTGCAGAACACCATCTTTGAGAAAAAGAAAAAGAATAAAAACCTATACTGGAAGGAGAACAGTCAAGAAGAGAGCTGGTGGGTCAGGAAGTTGAGATAAATTGTGCTAGCCTTCACTAGAGATAGTGTCCTTTTGATAGGCAGCCTGATGTAGTAGAAGAAGCCCCTGTTTTAGGGTGAGAAGTTTATTTTCACACACTGACTATAAGACTTTGAGCAAAATACTGAATCTCTGCTCCTTCATCTGTAAAAGTCCCATAATCATTTTTATTTTCCAGGTTGCTATATTTCAAAAATGAGCAGCCACTGTGCCTGATATGCAGTGGAAAATTAATAACTAGTAGCCAAGTAGCCACTGTTATTTTGTTGACTTTTCAGTGGGCAGTAGAGTGCTCTTAGCATTTATGCATTCTTCATTCATTCAGTAAACATTTATTAAATATACACAGAATACCAGAGAGTGCTAGAAACAGACTACAATCAGGGGTAGTTCACTAGTTCTTAAATTGCCTTACCATGGTTAAATTATCTTTAGAATATGGGTCACTAGCAGCAGAGTATCAGCATTATACTAACAATAGAGAAGGAGGCACCAAGATTGAAGTGAATTGAAGACAGGAATTGCATCTGATTTGGGCAGTTTTTCTTATTGGGATCATAATGGTTTCAGACATCTCAGCATCTGATGTGTCCATCTAGAGCAGGGGTCCTCAACCTCCGGGCTACAGACCCATATCAGTTCCTGGCCTGGAAGGAACCGGGTGGCACAGCAGGAGGCAAGCGGGCATTAACCCCTGAACTCCGCCTTGTGTGAGATCAGTGGCATTAGATTCTCCCAGAAGCGTGAACCCTATTGTGAACTGCACATGCGAGGGATCCAGGTTGCACACTCCTTATGAGAATCTAACTAATGCCTGATTAGTTAATGACGATCTGAGGTGGGACAGTTTTATCCCCAAAATCATCTCCCCAACCCCTAGTCCATAGAAAAATTGTCTTTCATGAAACCAGTCCCTGGTGTCAAAAAGTTTGGGGACCACTGCTCTGGAGGGATTTCTTCATCTCTGGGAACAGCACCTTGGCTAGTCCCACAGGATTTGAGAATATATTGAAGACTCTTGTAAAATACATTATAGTTTGAGTAGAAAAATAGAAGAACCACAATGTGTGATTTAGACTACGGGATTTATGATTGGGATTAAACCTTATATACAATTGCAGGAAAGTGGGGAAATACATGAAAGGGGGAGATTGAAGGATGAGAAACACACACACACACACATGAATTAAGGTTCATAAAGAGGAACTTGTGAAGAAGTATGGAAATGTGTCACCACTGCTTTTGGTGGTGGGCGTGAAGGCATTGTAGGTGTCCTAGGCAGCTGAATATAAAGCGGAGACAAGGCAGAGACAAGCTTAGACCCATGAGGAAAAACTGGGACTGATGAGTGCAAACAAACCTTGAGAAAATACTCAAAGCCCCTACAACAAACTGGAAGCCATGTCTGTGTCTCATTTCTTCTAATCTCAGTGATGTTGGCCACCTGCAGAAAAAGCTAGTCTCTTCATCAGGTATCTGCACAGGCACATGACCCAGGACTCAGAAACAGAAGGGAGACAGGGAAAAGGGTGAGTTTGGATGAACTACCAGTTTGGCTGCTTTCTCACACCAATGAGGTAAACCGTCAGATCAGTGACAATGTAAGTAATGTACAATGGGTAATGCCTTATCTGTGCTTCCATAAACAGTGTGTATTTCTTTATGATCAACTTAGCCCAATGTCACACAGGAAAGGGAGTTCTGGGGAATTTACTTGATTTACTTTTTAGCTTAGCTATGTTGACACAGTGCAAAATCACTCACAAGAAGAGAGAACAGATTTGATATTATTCTCATAATGAAGGGCAGCATTGTCATTTGATCTAACTCTTTCTGCTTTGGCAATTCTCACAAAGAGGTATGAGGAGGGGCTGGGAAGCATAGAAATGGATGAATAAGGAAGGCATCCCAAGATGATGTTGGGACATTTTCCAGCTGATCACCTCTATTCTGTTTCTTCATCTCCCCGAACCCTGCAATTTTGATTACAGTTTCTTTAGAGGATGAACACGCACCCTGCTGCTGCTGAAGAATCATAGCGTAGCAAGTCACCAATACTGGTGTAAAAGCATTCTTTCCCTTAGATGTATCTATGTGCAATAAAGCTGAGAACCACTGTTTTATATTCTGTAGTAGCTTTTGCATGTTTGTTTTCACCAGTGTGTTCTTGACTCCTTAAAGACAGGCATGCCTACCTATTCTTCCACAACTCAAGTTACCTATAATCTTGTTATGCAGTAATTCTCAGTTCTCAAACTTAGGTGTCCCCAACTGCCAGATATAAACCATAAATGTGAGACCAAAGAAGATGGTGGGACTGAGGATTTCAACTGGAGCATGTATTGCCTAACCTAATACCATTCAAAGGAGAGAAGAGAGGGATTGGGGTGGGGGCTCCTACACACCATGAACCATCACTTCTGACAAAATGAGGGAGGCTGCCATTCTCATATATGTAGTGTGCTTTTCTTAGTAATATAAGATTTACTTGGTGTCATTCTATTAAGGAATCAATTATAGATAATACTGTGACTGGCAAATGGTGTCATAAACAATGAAGATGTTTATCAGCTTTGACAATAACCCTCTGATAGAAACTAAAAACATTTTAATATTTCAATGAAGTAGCAAATGACCTACTAAAAACGTTCTTTATTGAAATTTATTGGCATAAGTTGGAGGAAAGAAAAGAGGTATATTAGATTAGCTTACTTTACCCAAAATTATAAAATATAAAAAATTTAATAACATGAAAAGTGTGACCATGTTTTGATATCAAACATCTGCTGCTATGATTAAATTACTGAAAGAGAAAATAATACTGAATTATATGAGTGAAAGTTGTGTATATTATGATAAAAACTCATGTTTCATTAACACTAACTCATAAATCATCACGCTGCATTTTTAAAATTTTACCAACAGTACTGTTTAGGAAAGTATATTCTACACTAGTTTTTCAGTTCACAATCTTTTTGTAATTGTTCAGATTAAGCTTTTCAATTGTTGCTAATGTGTTACATCACAAAATTAGTTGAATGCATTTTAAAAGAAAGGAATATATGATTTAGAAAAGTTTACCTTCAATGAGGTATAGAAGTTTAGAGATAAAGTTATTTTCAGCTTCCAATAAATAGTTTTGAAATATTTTTTAATTGCTAAACATCCCTTCCATGCATTTTGTTGCATAAATATCCTATGGGAATGATAGATGCTATTATTATTAAATAGGCAACAAAGCAGGAATGACAACTGGTATATGGTTGGTGCTTTGAACTGTTTATTAAATGAGCAAATCAGTGAATGAATAAGTAAATAAATGAACAGTTTTCACTCTTGGACTATTTACTTGGTTTTCTTAATAGTAAATTACTAGTCAGTTATGTAAAATAGGTGTTTGGGCATTCTTGGGCATACATGTATGATACATTTTATATTTTCTAGAAGGTTTCATGAGTCTTCTCTTATGTATTGAAAGCATAAATATTTCACTCATATATTCACACAGTATCTTTCTCATTTCCAGCTAAACATGTTTTTCCTTTTCAAATTGTATTAATGACCTATACCTCAGCCCTCATCTATAGGAT
Source organism: Piliocolobus tephrosceles (assembly GCF_002776525.5). NCBI lineage: Eukaryota > Metazoa > Chordata > Mammalia > Primates > Cercopithecidae > Piliocolobus > Piliocolobus tephrosceles. The sequence goes on from NC_045440.1 coordinate 85,348,089, forward strand.
GAATCAAATTTACAGTGTTGCAAAACTTACGTTAGCCATCAAAATCAATACATTGCCTACAATCTATAAACTATTTATAAAAGAAATTGTTAGTAATTATAACTCATTTCATATAATAAAAGGATAAAAAATGAACAATTAAAAATAAATTACTGGCAGCAAACCCTACCACTGATAGTGTCTAGAAATTTGAAGCAAATGTGCATTATCAAAGCAGTGAGTTACTTATGATAGAAGAAGAATAAAGTTTTAAGGTTTAGTGAATCTGTGTGCTAACTCAATACCGATATTATGTTAATCGAGGTTCTTGGGTACAAACAACAGAAGGCAGTTATGGGTTTTAAGCAGAAAAGGAATTTTTTAGAAGGAAATTGTTAGTACACAGAATTGAAGGAAATGCTGGAAAATTGGCAGAAACCACAGAATTAGAAATGGTTAAGAACCGAAAGCATCTACTTAGCCAAATTGTGCTCTTCGAATAGTAGCTAGAAGGTCCCTGCTGTTGGTACTAGACCACACACTGACCACATGGACGTGGTGGCATTGGATGCCACTCATAGGTGCCTCACTGTAGATTCTGTTGTAATCAGTTCTGAACTGTTCTTAATTCTTTGTTTCACTTGCTCTAGATTCATAGTCTCAGGTGATATCATCCAGTTGTTGAACTGGGGTCACATGTTTATGCTCTGTTGTCTGGGGCCAGAGGGAGCAATTAACTATAATTTTCAGATTCTGCTGTGGGAAGGAGGACCCTACCTTTAATCAAAACATGTAAGAAGATGATCTCCCAAAATTGGAAGGAAATATGTATGCATCAAAATGACTAATGAGCACTAAAGCCATTAAAAAGTTGTATGAACTAAGAGGGCAAATTATTCAACCTTTCTAGATACCAGTTTTTAAATGTGCAAAACAAAGATTGAGAAATGGATAAGGTCTACCTCTAAAATAACTAATTTGCAGTTTAGTTAGAAAGATAATGTAAACACTGTGTAAACAACAGCTACAACTACCAAAGATCTATAGTAGTGGGAGTGAAAATGATAGTGTATAAGGAAAATGTTTACATTATTTAATAATGAGAAATATCAGAGATGGAAAAAGATGTTTAAAAGGTGGCTGGAGGCCGAGTGTGGTGGTTCACGCCTATAATCCCAGCACGTTGGGAGGCTGACGAAGGCAGATCACGACGTCAGGAGATCGAGACCATCCTGGCCAACATGGTCAAACCCAGCCTCTGCTAGAAATGGAAAATTTAGCAGGGCATGGTGGCTTGTGCCGGTAATCCCAGCTACTTGGGAGGCTGAGGCAAGAGAATCGCTTGAACCAGGGAGTTGAGCCAAGATGGCATCACTGCACTCCAGCCTGGTGGCAGAGTGAGATTTCGTCTCCAAAAAAAAAAGGGGGGGGGGGGGGGGGCAGGCTGGGGTATCCTGGGAGTTTGTCAGGTCTGCATCTGTACAGCATGTGCTGTTCACTCAGTATACAAACATATAACGGCTGGATACTATTCCTGTCAAATCAGATTTTTCACAACAGTGGCAAAGGATTACATAATTGGAGAATAGCAGGAAATAGCCCCTGTGTGACCTAACATACTAACATCTTAGGTTATTTAAGACGGATGAAAGGAGAAACTTTACTGTGGTATTTGGGGGAAAAAATAACACTCTGTAGAAATTCTGTTGAAAACAAAGTCACCTACATACTACATAGCAATTTTAGAGGAATAGAGGAATATGTCTCTTTTTTTTTTTTTTTGAGATGGAATCTCTCTCTGTCACCGTCACCCAGGCTGGAATGTAGTGGCATGATCCCCGCTCACTGCAACCTCTACTTCCTAGGCTCAAGCAATTCTCCTGCCTCAGCCTCCTGAGTAGCTGGGATTACAGGTGCCTGCCATCCTGCTCAACTAATTTTTGTATTTATTTATTTATTATTATTATTATCATTATTTTTAGTAGAGGCGGGGTTTTACCGTCTTGGCTAGGCTGGTTTCAAACTCCTGACCTCAAGTGATCTGCTTGCCTTAACCTCCCAAAGTTGCTAGAATTACAGACGTGAGCCACTAGCCCAGCCTTGTTTTCTTATAATACCATTATATGTTGTTTGATAATTTTTTATATCTTTCAATAAGGTTTATATCTGTCAGGAAAAATTACTGTTTTTCAGATGCCTCACAAAATTCAAAGGCAAGGAAAAGCATAGACCTTTTCTATAATTTTTGAGAATATATTGATTTCTGCAAATTGTGTCACAAGACATAGCAATCTCTCCCATATTTTTCTTCCATTAAGAAATAATACTTTTTAGTATCTTTCATCCCAGACCACTTGAGTGTTGTTAGAATTTTGCCCTGTCCTTTTGCTTTATCTCATTATTGTAGGCAAAATATCCTAGCAAATAAGTAATATTAAAAGTCCTCAAATAACAGTGGACTAGAATTTTAAAAAGCTATATCCCATTGGTTTGAAGTTTAGAAAAAATGATTCCAGATCTATGCTGTCACTTATTCCCTGAGCTTAAAAATGTCAACTTTTCCTTCCTTTTAAATTTTCTCATGTGGTAATGAGGGAGTGTCTTAAATGGTTCTAAGATCACTCTGATTTCTAAAACTATGTGATTCTGTCATACCACTGTACTTCATCAAGTCTCCAACTTGAGATATATGCAGAAGTTTCATTGAGTTGATGTTTCTTAATGTATTTCACCCTTCTGCTGAGAATTTGTAACTGAGAAATGGGGTAAGTCAAATGTATAAGAAACATAAAAAGTACATGTATCTATTTATATATGTGCAAGTGCTATCCTCTCCCTCTTTTTCAAAGACATTACTCAAAGAGAAAGAAGTCTAGATGCAGAAAGATGTGTATATTACATATGTAGTTCGAAATTGTGGTACATATAATTTATTTGTAGGGCTACTTAATTATAATGTACTATTATCATTTTGATGCACAATCCTTTAAAATGCTTAGAGATATGTTTTGGAATTTATAATTAGAAAAATAATATAGTGCATATACCATGTTTTACACAACACTCCCAGTAGCATTTGGTCAGTGTTTTAGTCTGCTTTTGGGCTGCTGATAAAGACATACCTGAGACTGGACAATTTACAAAAGAAAGACGTTTAATGGACTTACAGTTCCACGTAGCTGGGGAGGCCTCAGAATCATGGTGAAAGGTGAAAGGCACATGTCACATGGTGGCAGACAAAAGAACTTGTGCAGGGAAATTTACTCCCCCTTATAAAGTCATCAGATCTTCTGAGACTTAGTCACTATCAAGAGAATAGCATGGGAAAGACACGCCACCATGATTCAGTTATCTCCCACCAGGTCCCTCCCACAACATGTGGGAATTATGGGAGCTACAATTCAAGATGAGGTTTGGGTGGGGACACAACTAAACCATATCAGTCAGCAACCCATAATCAAAGAAATTAATCAAAGAAATTTATATACACTGAAATAAATTTAGTTTCATAAACAAACAAAACTACAATAAATTTAGTATTCATAAATAAACAAAACTCCACATCAAGTTCATGCCAAGTTTGTCTGGCACGTTAGTTTAGATCAGGTCAAGTTTTTCCATCGCATGAATTAGGAAACAAAACTTTTAACTTTAAAAAGGTTTTAGGCTTTCGCTATATAGATAAGGGATTTTGAACCTATAAATACGTTATTTTTCTGACCAGAAGGTAGTCTTTTGGGAAAGAGTTTTTGAGCTTGCTTCTGTTCCAGACATGTATTTTGTACTGAAGTTTATTGGTGTCTACAGGCCACACCCTCCCCTGGACACAGTGGAGAGCAGCCCTGATTATTTAGTGAGCAACACTCACACTGTCCTCTTGAAATCCAGTAAATTCTTAACAAGAAAACTGGCATCAAAATTAACAATTACAGTGGGAAAAAACTAGTGTTTATTTATTTATTTATTTGTTTGTTTATTTAACTTGATAAAGGTCAAAAGAGATATAGACCAGCCTCTGCAGGAAACTGTGGTAATTTTCTGTCAATAAATACCTCAGACCGAAAGTCTTAGTTCTGCAGATTATTTATTCTCTCTGACTGTGAATTCTCTCTTCAACCCAGTTGAGTTGTTTCCTACTGATCTTCCGAGCTGAATTTAAAGGAGACATGAAGGACATTCAAGGAGGTTCGCGGCGGGGTAGGTTGTTGAAGACATTACTAAGAGGATTTCTTTCCCCTTTAATCATTGGCTTTACTTTTCAATGAAACATGTTACCTTAAACTTAAAAAAAAAGAAACAGCATTTTAATGCTGCAAATGAACAAGCTGAATTACTTATTCTGAAAGAATAAGGAAAACAAATGATACTAGTGAATAAAAAAATACCTATTCACAGAATGCTTTAGTTTAAGTAGTTATAGGAAAGTACTTTCCAATTGCAGTACATTAGCCTATAGCAACCCATTAAAAATTCTTATGAATTTTTTTCTTCCCAAAGAAAATTATTTAGGCTTCATATCAGTTAGTATTATGAATTAAAACAGAACATCACTTTGGTGGCACAGTTTCAAATGAGACGGATTGGAGACATTCAGATACTGAACATTCAACACAAGCTATGATTTCAGCCTGGAGTCTTATTTGGCCTTTGTTCATCTTAATTCCATCAGTTTCAAATGTTATTAACAACAGTGGGACACAATTCCAACAGAGATGCTTTACACAACCATGTAAATTTTGAATAATTTTAGTCCTTGCACCATTTTGCTTCTAAGGGCAGGCATAAAATTTTTTTTCCAGGATGTATTAATATAGCCAATATTTCTTCCAGTGAGTATTGAAGAGTTAAGCTGTAAAAGACAATAAATACTTAGTTTCACTGTTTATAGGGGAAATACTACTACTTACCTGATTTAACTTAGTTATGAGTAAAAATTTTGGTAGGAAGACTAAGATGAGCATCCTAACCTGCTAAAGTAACAGGATTGTCAAGAATAAGAAGTTATTAATTTTGACGTAAATGAAAGGTAGTTTTAGAGTAGTTAGAACTGATGTGGGAAATTTTACATACAAACACACACACACATTTACACCACCGTACACACATAAAGTGTTTTGTGCTTCAGTGTAAACTAATCATGAGTCTTTGAAATGGGGAACCATATGATTTGTTCAGTAAAATTAGTCTGTTAGAATGGTAAGGGTCAGAAACAGGAACAATGAAAAAGAAAATACAAGAGCAGCAGAAAAGGGCAGTGTGCAGCAAGTGAATGGCAATGTAAAATCTGCAGTAAAGCTAGGTGGAAGTGTTTAGAATCTGAGTAATTACACAAACTACAGATGTTTAGGTGGTCAGAAATATTTTCAAATCATATACATGTGCAAGTTTGTGGAAGCCTGGAAACAGAATGAGGGTATTTCAGTTTATTCACTTTGAGAAGCAGGAAGTGAGGGTCACTATGTGGACAGTATGTATACCTGCTTTAGATTGTCAGAGGTTGCAAAATTGTCTTGTTCCAGAAAAGTGAGCCAAAGACAGTTTCATTATTATGATGATAAAAATGGTACCCATAATTTTATCCATCTCTGGGTAAAAATCCTCAAAGAGTGGTAGTGCTGAAATTAAAGAACTAAGCAAACACAGCCTGGTCTATGATGTGAGTGAGAGTAGGGACTAATTGTGCTACTTCCTTATCCTTATAACCCCTTCCTCTTGCTCCTCCTCACAGAAGCCCCGGTGACAATCCCTATAGAAGCAGATTCATCACACCTACATTCACTCAGTATTTACTCTATGTCAAGACCTGAGCTAAGCACATTCATATGTTTAATATTATCTGAGGAAATTAATTTATGATAACAGGCATTGCTATTATTTTATTTTTCACTATGAAACAGATACACAGCAATATCCGAGGAAGATTTTATAAGATGTTTAGTATAACATATTTCATGATACACAGTGACATTTTGCATCTCTCTCTTTCTCCATCACAAAAAAAAGCCATAACAAAAAACTACTTGGAGCTTACTTCCTCCTTGTATTTCTGCATTGAATTCTTTATGATCATGAGAGTAACATCATAGATAAAATGAAGTAATGTTTAACCTCTGGAGCACAAGTTTAGTAAAAATGGGGAACAAATTTGTGATTATCACGCACACACACAGAAAGGGAGAGAGAGAAAAGGAAGCAGGAAAATTTTACATATTATTTAACTGAGTAGACTGAATACAAAATTCAAAGTTCCTAAGGGGGCTGCTTTGTGAAGTACTATGCTATGATATACACATCATCAGAGATGAGAAAACTTTAGATTCATCAACAATTTAGAGAACTATTTCTAAAGATAAATCCTCTGAAGATAATGTCTTTATGAACAGGTTTCTTGGGAAAAAATTAAAGTTGTCAAATGCCAGTGTAGCTTTTATTATATATAGAGAGAGAGACAGCACTGATGATTTCAGGAGATACACAAACACACATGCAGTCAGAATTCTGTCTTGTGGAAGATGACATTGATGCTGTGTGCAGCCAGCTAATAAAGCACTCAGCTGTGATTAGCAGTAGAAGAGCCTGACCAGAATATAAAGTTTATTACATGAATTTCTGTAAAAAACTAAAAACAAAAGAAAAAAATGCTTTAGAGTGCTTGGCAACAAATGAAGTCATTCATATAAAAACCATACTAGGGGCTTCAAAATGTAAAGAAAGAAGGATAAATGTTAGAGAGGTGGTGCTTCTTGGCTGCTAATGGAGAAAGTCCAGTATTACTTTACAGGTCAATAACAGCAAATAAAAATCACTGGGCTAATTTTAGTGAACATCTGTGACTGGAGTCCACTATTTTGGCAGAAGAAAGGCCAGGTATTTGCCTTCTGAGAACCCTGGCACGTGAGCGGCACACATTTACCTACATTCAGTCAATCAAAAGTATTCTCCTAGCATTGATTTAGTCTGGATGTATCATGAAGCAACAAGAATAGTTCAAAATCTATTCTGCATGTGGTAGCAGCAGCAGCAGCCTGCATACAGTAATAGAGGTGGGAACAATGGGGCCAGTAGCAATTTAAAAACTGTCTGCTCAGGAGGCTAAGGTTGGAGGATCACTTGAGGCTGGGAGTCCGAGACCAGCCCAGACAGCATAGGGGGAGCTTGTCTCTTAAAAAAATAAAAATAAAATAAGCTATCCAGGTGTGCTGGCATGAGATTGTAGTCCCAGCTACTCAGGCCGACTGGGAAAACCACTTGAGTTAATGAGTTCCAGCTGACAAAGTGAGACCTTGTCTCTAAAAAGTAAATAAATAGTAGACTGTATATTCCTTTGGGTATATAACCAGTTATGGGATTGCTGAGTTAAATGGCAATTCTGATTTTAGGTCTTTGAGGAATCACCACAGTGCTTTTCACAAAGATTGAACTAATTTACATTCCCACCAACAGTGTGTAAGTGTTGCCTTTTTTCTCCACAGCCACACCAGCATCTGTTACATATACATATATTTTTTTTTACTTTTTAATAATATCCATTCTGATTTGTGTGAGATGGTATCTCATTGTGGTTTTGATTTGTATTTCCCTACTGATCAGTGATACTGAGCTTTTTTTTGGCCTCATGTATGTCTTTTGAGAAGTGTCTGTTCATGCTCTTTGAACACTTTTTAATGGGTTTTTTTTTTTTTTCTTATGAATTTAAGTTTCTTATAGATGATGGTATTAGACCTTTGTCAGATGCATAGTTTGCAAAAATGTCCTCCCATTCTGTAGGTTGTCTGTTTACTTTGTTGATAGTTTATTTTACTGTGCAGAAGCTCTTTAGTCAATTTTTGCTTTTGTTATAATTGCTTTTGGCATCTTCATCATGAGATATTTGCTTGTTCCTATGTCCAGAATGGTGTTACCTAGGTCGTCATTGAGGGTTTCTATAGTTTTAGGTTTTACATTTAAATCTTCATCTTGAGTTGATTTTTGTTTATGATATATGGAAGGAGTCCAGTTTCAATTTTCTGCATATGGCTAGTGAGTTATCTCAGCACCATTTATTGAATAGGGAATTCTTTCCCTATTGCTTGTTCTTATCAGCTTTGTTGAAGATCAGATAGTTCTAGGTGTGTGGCTTCATCTCCGGGTCTCTATTCTATTCCATTGGTCGATGTGTCTGTTTTTGTACCAGTACCATGCTGCTTCAGTTACTGTATCCCTGTAGTATAGTTTGACGTCAGGTAGCGTGATACCTCCAGGTTGGTCCTTTATGCTTAGGATTGCCTTGGCAATTCGGGCTCTTTTATGGTTTCATATGAATTTTAAAATATTGTTTTTCTAGTTCTGTGAAGAATGTCATTGGGAGTTTGCTAGGAATAATATTGAATCTTTGGGCAGTACAGCCATTTTAATGATACTGATTCTTCCTATCCATGAGCATGGAATCTTTTTTCATTTGTTTGTTTCATCTCTGATTTCTTTGAGCTCTGTTTTGTATTTCTGCTTTTAGAGATCTTTCACCTCCCTAGTTATCTGTATACTACGTGTTTTATTCTTTTTGTGGTAATTGTGAATGAGATTGTGTTCGTGATTTGGATCTGAGCTTGGCTGTTGTTAGTGTATAGGAATGCTAGTAAATTTTTTATACTTGTTTTGTACCCTGAAACTTTGTTGAAGTTGTTTATTAGCTGAAGGAGCTTTTGGGCTGAGACTATAGAGTTTTCTAGATATAGAAACATGTAATCTGCAAAGAGTGATGGTTTGACTTCCTTTCTTCCTATTTGGATGCTCTTTATTTCTTCTTTTGCCTGATTGCTGTGGCCAGGACTTCCAGTACTATGATGAATAGGAGTAATGACAGAGGGCATCTTTGTCTTGTCCTGGTTTTCAAAGGGAATGCTTCCAGCTTTTCCCCATTTGGTATGATATTGTCTGTGGATCTGTCATAGGTATCTCTTATTATTCTGAGATATGTTCCATCAATAACTATTTTACTGATCATTCTACCTTAAACACATATCAATGTTCATTGCAGCACTATTTACAATAGCAAAGAAATGGAATCAGCCTAATTCTCACCAATGACATATTGGGTAAAGAAAATGTGGTACATATACACAATGGAATACTATGCAGCCATAAAAATAAATGAGATCATATCTTTTGTGGGAACATGGATGGAGCTAGAGGCAAACTAATGCAGGAACAGAAAACCAAGTACTTCATGTTCTCACTCATAAGTGGGACCTAATGATAAGAACTCATGCACACAAAAAGGGAAACAACACCCACTATGGCCTACTTGAGGGTGAACGGTGCGAGGAGGAATAGGATCAGAAAAGTTAACTGTTGGGTACTAAGCTTAGTATCTGAGCGACAAAATAATCTGTACCACAAACCTTTGTGACATGAGTTTATCTATATAACAAACCTACACATGTACTCCTGAACCTAAAAGATAAAATTTAATTAATTAATTAAAATGAAAATAAATAGAAAACTAGAAACACAGTCAGTGGAATCATTTTGCTTGTGGTTCTAACCAACCAACTTCCTTTCCTTTCTGAACATTTTCAAGCCTGAATCACATTCATTCTCACTAATTCCTTTAAAATTTTTACATTTTTAATTTTTGCAGGTACATAGTAGGTGTATATATTTAGGGGATAAATGAGGTATTTTGATACAGGCACATAATGTGTAATAATCACAGCAGAGTAAATGGGGCAACCATCACCTCAAGCATTTATGCTTTCTTTTTGTTCTGTGAATCACACATCACTTATATATTTAGGTTATTTTCTGCTCAAGATATCCAGAGTCATTTTCTATTACTTGCCATTCAGTATGTTGACTGCAACCCACAAACAATACCCAATACTGTGGTGGATACAAACTGTCCTAGTTTCCAGTGTGAGCCAGGTCCCTAATGAACCATATGATTCTTTATTATTCTGAGCTTCTTAAAGTTTAGAGTTATCACTTAACATGATTTTTGCTTTTTACAGTCTGAGAATACATTCTGATGTTTAATAAATACCTCTTGAATGAAAGAATAAAATAGGTATTTTATACCTAATTCAATAGAGGTTTTATTCTCACAGAGTTAAGGAACAAAAGCTATTTTATGGAACACATTAATCCCACTATCAGGAACCTATAGAAAGAATTATTTGATCCCATTTATAATAATTGAACACAAGGTGGTTAATGGTACAAAAATTGTATGCAAACTCGTGCTTTTTTGAGGACTGTCCTTTCTAATGATTTTGATTCATTTTGCTAATATTATGATAAATAATAATGAGCATTATTTTATTAGAAAATGTCATCCAACAAAGATTTTGAAATATGTAAGAGTGAAATGAGAAGTCCTTGGCCAAAATAAATCCACTAGTCTTTATAAATTCTCAATCTATTGGAGCCTTGGATGATTGAGCAACACGACTGCCATTGTAACAGTCTCCAAAAAAGACTAGTGATTTCCATTTTCTTTCCTTGCAAACTGGCGGACTAAAACAAACAGAAAAGAAAGAAGCAAGGTAACATTTTCAGAAAGGAAAAAGCTTCTAGTGTTATTTGAAGAATAAGTATGTTTACAAGAAAAATGTACTATACATAATGTGTTTGCAGTTTTAAAAATCCCTTTGTAAAGATGACACACCAAAGACCATTTAAAATCTAAGTCATTGTAAAATGGTTTATGTTATCATGAATAGAAAATTGACTTATACTCAAGGAACAAGGGCAGGCACTTCTTTGCAAGAAAAAAATGTGAACTAAGGCTCAGTACTTGGAAGAGTTTTATTTTACATTTTTACAAAACATCTGACGGTGTGTGCCCAGTAAAATTTGTAATTTGGCAGATAATACTAAGGATTTCCAGGTATGCTACAAATATTTCAAGTGGATCTGAGTGAAGAAATAAAACTGTATGGAAGTTTTATTGTCAGAAAATACAAGATAATGCTTTAGAAGAAGGTTATATGTGTTATCTCAGAAAGGTTACCACTTACCTGCCTATAACAGAGGCAATTACTAGCACCGGAAAGAATGGGTAAGAGAAAGACAGAAATCTGTGTTGTGGGAGGCTAGCATGTATAAGGCATGACATCTCCCATTGAGGAAGCAGGGTACGTGGCAAGTTGTCAAAACTGAGCCTGAGATTACTGGAATAAAAGAAATTTGATTACTAGATGGAACAAGGATTAGAAGGGTAGTCAAATCAGAGGAGAAATAGGCCAAGTTGAAGCAGGACTCCTTGCAGGCTCTCTTGACCCTGATGTTCATGAGTTTTTAAATTTCTTCTACATTGACAGTATTTTCCTGTCTTTCTGATTAAAGTTCATATTAGTTTCTGACCTTGGGGGTCAGCTGGATTCTGCAGTTCCACATCATTCACTCCAGCAAAGGAGAGAACTTATAACAAAGATAAGTGCTCAGTTTAGTCAATTTCCCCTACCTGGAATACTATATAGAATTTTGGGTCTCATGTGTGTTAAAATACATATAGTGAAGCTGAGGAAGAGCTACTGAAGTAAAAAGTATTGTTTACAAGTTGGAAAGGTTGTAAAAATAATCTAAAGTATACTAAGTCAGAAATAAAAGGCAGAGTTAATGAAATTGTGGCTGATACTGATAGACTAAACAGATATATTTTCTAAATCCTGGAATCATTATGAAAAAATTTTACATATATCAACGGATTCCAGACTCTGTGTTTTAAGTATCACAACTAGTGTAATTTAAAATTATTCTTTATTGAGGGTGTGGAGTCTGAATAAAGTACCCCAAATGAGTCTTGTGAGAAGGTAAGTTTGGAACACACTGACTTACAAATTTTGTGCTTAATTTATGGATTTTGTGGCCCTCAAAATATCATGTGAGCTAAACAATAGAATCTTGAAGAATTTAAAATAAATCATGTCCAAAATGAGTTGTCAAGAGAGACTGAATATATTCCTTTGGAAACAGCCTTAACATTTTGAGGAGATATCATCAAAGGTAACCGTTTTTTTTTTTTTTTCCTTAAACCGATCCCACAAGATCAGTTTTCTTTGTAGATGATACCACTTTCATAGCCTGAGGCAATTAAAAATTTATACTTATTTATTGTCTAGTAGGTAGAAAGTTAAATCCTTAGGAATAGGTTGTGTTTTAGTGTTCTTGAACATGTGAGAGTATCATTTTCTATACTAACATCTCCCAAAGAAGACTCAGTATTTTATCCATCCACTCTACTCAAATACATTCCATGCATCTTAGGAACTAGGAAAATAGAACTATTTTCATGTAAACCACTGAAAGTTCAGAAAGTATACCTCCAAACAGATGTCAGAATTCAACATCCATAAAACCAGTGTTCAGTGACCTTAGATTTATCTTAGAGTTCTGCAAAGTTTTCAAGATACAAATAAATTATAGTTATCAAAATTAGTAGAGTTGTCAACGTTCACCATCGTGAAGAAGTAAATAATAGGTTGTGAGAATGGTATGTGAATATTTTCCTATGATTTATTTAAATAATTTAACAAAGCAATGAGATTACTGACTAGTGCTCTTGAAGTCATATTTAGTATAGTTGCCTCTTTCTAGAACACATGCTCTTCAATGTTTCCATGGATAAATAAACTATGTTTTATTCTATGATTTTCCTTGAACAACTATGATCAAAAACAGATATCCACTCAATTGTTTTACCTTCAAGGTAACATGCTTATATCCGTTTATGCCTTCTTAATTCTCTGCAAACTATAACACATCTTAATGTGTGTTAATAAAGTTATAAGGTCAGTCATTTGGAGCTCTCTCTGGTTCTTTGAACTCACAGGATCGAAGTAAGATTGGGCATGGCTTGTTGTATTTAATCTTTTCAATATATATAGCTTTTGAATTAGACAAACTCTTATGTCCAAAGATAAATGTGTATTTCAGAGTTTACGTATTTCTTTAGCATTTCATGTATTTTAGGCATATATGAATAATACATTTCATGTATTTTAGGGATGTATGAACAAACAATATATGTACATTTAAAATTCAATTTCATAGTCACTAGTATACCCCTGAAAACAACAAATGTGTCTAGGAGACAGAAGAATTGTCCTTTGTAAAATTTCACTACAGTTGCAGCAGTTATTTGTTGATAAATGAGGGAAACAGACTACTCATAAACTATGGCTTTTGTAATACTGAACAGAGTCTAGAATTATGATCATATGTTTTCCATGAGATCTAGCTGATGTGCCTTTTTGAGATGATAACTTCGGTCCTTGAGACACTTCACTTTTTTTTTTCACTTATCTCCAGCATTGAATGAAGCCCCTCTTTCCCTGCTTTGAGTTTGTTGTCACAGGATTATGATGTGTCACAGGATTATTTTGATATCATAGTTTACTACTTCACAAGAATTCATACAGTTTTCCTATATTTTGGGTGCTTACCACATCCCAGACCAGGTGTTGTAGTTCTGTATTTCTATATTTTCTCCTTTACAGTGAACCGTACTTGGCTTTCAAGTTCCATTTTGATCTTGGAACCTGCCTGTTCTCAGTCCCTGCTTTGCTTTTGGTTGCTACTGCCTGTTTCTCAGATGCAGTTCCATGTTCGACAGCCTCTGTATATATCCCAACTACTTCCTTATTTAGATCAGGCTTCAGCCTAGGAGAAGGAAATTTAGATTTGAGCAGAACATTTAAATAAAGTTCGAATTGTCTCCAAGGGTTATAATTATTAAGAAATCTTACTGTAGGAGGCATTGGAAAGATATAATTTTAGTAATCTTCTAATGGATTGCTTAATCTTAATTATTTAATTGTATTTCTATCAATAATAGCAGTGGCAAGAAAAGTAACAAAATTAGGCCTAGATTGTTTCTCACAGGTTTAAATGCAGTGGTTTATGGTCCCTTGACTGAATGTACAAATTCAGTCACATATGGTGAGGTCAATTTATTAAACTATGCATCCAAGTGTTTGTGAGTAAAAATGTAATACTTTCTAGCATTCATATTACTATGATAGTGTGCTTGGAGATATTTTTGGTATCAGCTTTGATAATAAATTTTACCTGGGATAAACCTAGCAAAATTTTTTAAATCCCTAAAGATGATAACGTATAAAACAACAAATAATATTTAAACTGTACTCTGATTTCCACTAATAGGGTGGACCAAGTTTCATGACTGCCTCTTCCAAAAAAAAAAAAAAGAGAGAGATAAAATGTAAAAGCATCCAAACATATAGATGTACAAACAAGAGAATAGTTATCTAGGCCAAAATATAAATGCAGAAATTGAGTGAGAAAAAGTTGCTTTTATCCTAGGGACATTTGCCAAATCTGGAAACATCTTAGCTTTGGTTTTTTTCAAGCTCAAAAATGAAAAAAAGCAACTCTACTCCTTTAGGATCTATAAAAATAAGCTTTTTTAATACTGTTTTATTAAGGTGAGACTATTATGATGACTAACCTGATTTCATAGATGTTTGGCTATTGTGTTGTATCACCCATCAGTTGATAAGAAACTTTAATGGTGGTAGACTATATGCTTCTCAAAATTGTGTGTGTATGTGTGTGTGTGTGTGGTATATATATATATCTTTTAACCTGTAAAAAGAGCATGCATTTTGGTTTCAGACCTGTGTTGGAATTCTGACTTTTCTTCATTTGATGTGGTGCAGGTTGTTTAATTCCTCTGAAGCCTTGGTTTATTCATCTGCAAAATGGGGAGAATGATACCTGTGTCCCAGGTTCCCTCACTCCTCACATCCAGTCCATTATTGAGGCCTGTCATTTCTTCCTTAAAAAAATATATGATAGGCATAATATTTCTGAGATATAAGCCAACCAATGTATTTTCTTTCTTGGAAATTTCTAGTCCCTAGTTGTCTCATCAGTCTATATCAAGAGTCACCCCTGGTAGACCTTCATTGGAGAGTTAGTTTTATATTATGGAGAGGATACTCTTTCCACCTGAATTTACTAGGTCATGAGGCTCCCGACCTACAAGAATAATGGCCAAATGATGTAAGATAAATTCAGATTCGATGGAAAGAGAAATGGGAAAGTGTATTCTTTCTGGTCCTTTAGAATGTAGGAAAAAAAGAAGCAAGTAATTAACCACATGTCTGTTTCTGTTTGAGTGGAGAATGAAAAGGAGCAGATGCTTGTGTCTCTTCTTATTGAGAAGCTACTTAAAATAGTCCAGCGTCAGTGGTGGGGGTCCAATAAGAGTAAAAAAGTGTTTCAGAAAATGTTTAAGCACAGAAAGGATTTAAATTAGTCATCCCAGGTGTCCTTAACAAATGCAGAAGTTTCTACCTGCCTTGTTCGTGGACAGCATGATCTATGCATTGAGAAGTAGGTTACCTGCATCAGGGGCTCCATAACTGAGCATGAGTGTCTTCCCCACAGAATCTGAGGTCTGGCAGCTCAGGCAGAAGCTGGGTGGAGGGTGTGATTGCATTCAGAAGGTCCACCAGTGTACCAAGAGTCAAGATGAGACCAAGTCAGCAAAAAGAGGACCCCTAGGTCCTAACATTCATCATACAAGAGAACAAAATTTCATCAAGTGCAATCCCAGTAAGAGAAGCCAGAGAAACTCTCAGTGACCAGGTGGTAAAGGGAAATTCTCCAAAGGGAAGAGATGACTCCAAGGACAGCCACGACACTGTTTCCAACCTCACTAAGGGCATTTAAGCCTGCTTGTTCTCCACAGAAGTCACGTGCTCCTATATTATCTTCTATTATTTTAAAGTTTTAATATTTATATTTAGATCTTTAAGGCACTGTGAATTGTGTATGTGTGTGTATCTGTATGAAATGTAGTCAGGATCTAATTTTACCATTTTCCATGTGGGTAACTTCTTGTTCCAGCATTCCTTCTTATCTCAGAGAAAGAGGGGTCCTTCTTAACAGTAACTCTCCACCTGTTCTTTCAGTTTCTCCATCTTTCCACTTTTCAAAATCCTACTCCATTACTTAACCTATTTCATTTCTCATCTTAATTTCTTTTTTTCTACCATTTTCATATTCTCTGTTTACAAACAGGCTCATGTTCCCTCTCTTCCCTTCAACCCACATTTATACATAAGTTAAGGCCACAATTTTTAATTTCTATCAAGTTCTTTGAAATGGTAACAAATGTTTAGTGTGCATGCTCCTAACCTTCTCCCAATCATACTCGGACTGCAGTATTTACCTATTATCTAGTTGCTAAGTCAGTTAACCTGTTTTTGTCCCTCATCCAATTTATTCTTTTTGCTGCATCTAATATGGCCTGTTTTCTTCTTGATAGTGTTCTCACTTTTAGTTCTATGACATTATTTTTCTTTGGTTTGCTTTTCATCTACCAGGTCACTATTTCTGTGGCATTTTTCCTTGCTGTTCCTTTCTCTCATATAATGAATCTATCCATGGGGAAAAATAGAAATAATCTTTGAAACATTAAAATTCTATTGATAATATAAATTTTATTGATGATTGGAAATATAGCCCATCTCTAATGTCGTTATTTGATCCCTCCAAATTATAAATAAATTATATAATCCAATTAATATCATAAAAATTTATTTAGTTTTACATTGCAAATGTTTTCTTTCTCCTTTTATTTTCTCTATGAGAAAATCATACTTAACATTGTCAAAAAATGAACACATGCTAGTTAAAATACATTTGGGATGGAAGTTAAATATGTGTTATTTATCAGCATTAAGCCAGCACCAGAATTAAAAAAAAAAAAAAAAAAAAAAAAAAAACTGCAGTGAGGTTCTTTTTATTGAAATGTAACCAAAATAACTCCTTTGAAACAGTTATCTTTAAGATTATCACTGTCTTTTTTTTTTTTTTTTATGGTTTAACACTCTCAAATAAATGTTCATCTTGCAAAAATCTCCATGTAATACATACTGACGCATAAAGAAAATGCATCAACTAAGCAGATTGTTCTATGATGGCTTGGATTATCAAGCATTTGCAAGTTAAATGCAATATTACTGTATAAATTTGAAGAATTAACTAAAATTAACATAATTTATTTATTCTGTTAGTGAATAAAAAACGTTAAAGTTCCTCAAGCTATTTTAAAGACTTATTAGGATAATTGTAATTATTCATTTCTATTTAAAAATTAAATGATGTTAGCCCTACAGTGTTGGGTGAATATAAAAATATATATCATTGAATTATAAATCATTTTGCCTCCAGCTGCCAACTTGAAGTGCCAGGCATTTCACTTATCTTCATATTTCATATAATGTTGAACTATTTATGGTCCCTGCGCTGCCATATGTAAAAGAGCAATATTCATTAACCCTTCGTGCTTCATGAAGCACGAAGGGTTATTTCATTTGTGAGCTTCTTTCATAATAAAGACTGGTCCAATTTTCTATGTTATTTATCTTTGCCACCTTACATGATTGTAGGCATCCAGAATTTTCCCACTGAGAGTGTTTATTAATTTGTTTTCTTCATAGTAATAAACCATAAGCTCTGTGAGGGTAGGCAACAGGTTAATCTTTTAGTCATTATATTCTCAGTGTTTAACAAATTGCCTGATTGACATGAATAAGTGCATTTATTTTCAAGCATTTTGTTTTTATTTTTGATATAGTTATTCGCTAAAATGATCCACTCACATCACTTGATGTCTGATGTTGTCAAAACAATATTAAAATATATTGCCTTATGTCAGAGGCCTTCAGTATTGTAACTGAAGACACAGGTTAATACATGTGGGTCACTTTCAGTATAAAACATTGTCCTATTAATTCTACTTGAATATCACAGAGTACAAATCAAATAGGTATTCAGAAAAGAGGGTCTTTTGTGGAGAATCAGACTCATGGAAGTGACTGTTAATCAAAGCTTACAAAAAGAAATATTTGCAACAAATAGGGGGAAATTTTCCTTTCCACATAAATGGAGCAAGACATTGAGGGCTTGAGAAAGCAAAGATCATAAACTATGGGAGGCTATAGGAAGCTCCAGAGCTTATTAAAAAAGAAAAGTGTATGTTTGGAAATTTTGTGGTATTTCATGTAGATATAAAGGAATCTGAAATGCAGTCAAAGTACTTTTTACTTCAAAGAGTTAAAAAAAAAAAAAAAAAATACAGGTCTAATGAATGACTGTGAAGAAAAAATTGCACCCAGTGGTGTGTTGAGGTAGATTGAAGGTAGATTGAAAAGCAGATAAATTGAAGTGGGGTGTGGAATTGAGTCAGTGAAGACCTGTGTTAAGGTTGGGATGGGACAACAGCTGTGAAAGGAAGAATAAAGAAGATGGGGTGACTGATTCGAGACAGTTACATTAAAAAAAAAAAAAAAAAAAAAAAAAAAACGGTGGCCAAACTGAAACAAAGGTGTTAAGTCTGGATAAATACATAAACAAAGGTGCTATACCAATATTGAAGAATTGAGAGGTGTTGGTGAGATTCTGATGTATGAATTTGAGACGATAGCCAGCCAGATACTTATGTGAAAATATCTCAAAGGATAAAGGAGCAACTTAAACTACATTATGCAAAATAATTTCCATGTGCCACTTACCATATCAAATATGTATACATGTTCACATAGTTTTAGTCTCTTTAATTGCTTGGTTTTTTTCTAGGAAATTTTCTTTACTTACTCTCATTTTTACAAAATATTTTATAATGCCTTTGTATCAAGAAGAGTAAGATGTTACACAATTACTTTAAACATAAAATTACCTATTTGAAAAAGATACAAAGTTTCCTGTCCTTTAAAATGGGGATAGCACTTGTCCTACCCAGCTCACAGGGTTGTTGCAAGGATCAGAAGAAATGATGGATATGAAAGCACTTTGAAAACGAAAATCCTTTACAAGTGCAAGCTGTCATCATTATGATTATACAGTGCCCTCTATATGAACCTGAAGCAATTTCAATTTCCATTTATCACGTTACTCCCCTAATTCCTGTAGAGCATGTCCCACAAGATTTTTATCATGTGACTCTATTTTAATCAACGACAAATGCATTTTCATGAAAGCATAATATTGTTTCTATTGTAGATATTCTTTGAACTCTGGATGAAGACTAATACACATTTCAAGGACCATTATACTTCTGAGAGTTTTTCCTATCTCTTTCATTTCATAGCTTCCTTTCTCCCATATTACACGAGTGCAATGAAATTTTCATTGAGTGAAGTACCTTATAAAAACTTGACTGTGTGTCCCATCCTCCTTTCCCTTGATTTTACCTTTTTCTTACTCTGTGAATTCAAATTCTCTGATAAGCACCATTCATCGCACTGTGGATTGACAACAGTCTCTCCTAGGTACCAAATTAAACAGTGAAGGTGTTTTAAGGAAATGATAGCAATATCATGCTCATTATGTAGTGGAGCTTAAAATTAGGGCTTGGTACCAACCACATTTAAAAGCTGATGTGTTAAAGAGAGTTCTAGTTATTCTTAAGGCTACCTATGCCTCTACTCCATTCCTTCTCCAATTAATATTACTCCAATTCTTGCAACATTTGTTTTGTGTCCTGGGCATAATAATGGCAATAAGATAAAGAGAATCCTATTGGTAAATATAGGTTGTACGAGGACCTAAATATTCGTCCACCCCCACAAAGTCCAGGAAAGTAAAGCAAAAGTTAATCGTTTAGTCAGCTTCTCTAGATGTGCAGTATATTTTCAAGCATTTTACATGTGTATGAGTAATCAGATGATCCATTTACATATCTTAAAATTGTTATTTTGGAAAAAATAGCAAATCTGTTACAAACTAAACTACTTTTACATTCCAACCTTGTTAAAGAAAAAAAAATGCTGATTATAATATTAAATGGAGAAAGTTAAATTCAGTCAACTTCTAAGAGCTATATAAATTAGTTTTAGGACAACCCAAATTTCAGTTATATAACATTATTTTTTAAAAGAAGTTCTTAAGAACCATCTAATTATATGAGACAAAAGATTAGAATAGAAATGAACCTTAAATATGATACTTACTTCATCTAATGTGTGAAGGATAGTTTTAGAACAAAAAGAACAAGGACGAGTATGCCTTATCCATCTACTCTCACCGGTTAGTTTTGAAGAGCTCCTTCCTAGCTTTCAGTCTTGGCAGTAAAAGCCACATTGCTATAGACCATTGAACAATGTCTGTCTTCATTCTGTTACTCCTTTCCTGGAATCTTCCACATGCCTTCTCCTCAGGATTGACTCTCTTTGTCTCAGAACTTGACTGAACAGTTCCTAGGTTTACAAATTATCTTTGCCACTGTGTTGTGGCTTCCTAGCTGCACCTGACAGGGGTAACTAGCCTTTGATGTCACATACAATTCGGGCATCTCACAGACCACACTTAGTAAACTGATCTGTGGCTGGACCTTAACTTTGCCATTCACCTTCATCATCTAAGATAGGTCGCAAAGTTCACCATCCTTCATCTCCAGGATGGCATGGTGAGGAACTGATTCCAGGACCAAGTAGCCATTCCCTCCTTTCTGTATCATACAACTGCCTCTCAAATTGGCTTTATTATATTTCACCCTGACAACTTTCACTCTGTCTGTCTCCTCTCTTGGCATTTATACAAAGCAGTATAAGCATTCACTTGGGAAAGAGAGGCATCTTGTCAAAGCTGGGTCTTTTCTGATCCTTGAATTAGATCACCAGGTCACTGCAGATTTATAGAGGAAATAGAAAGACTACATTTGAGAATTTTCTATAATGGCCAGAAGTCCAAACCTGTAATTACTATTGCCACTCTGGGAGCTTCAAGTGAAGCCTCCATAGTTAGCCTTTGCCCTTATCCATCCTGACTTTCCTACCATATTTTGCTACTTTCCCCTTTGTTAGAATTTATATTAGAAACAGATGTTTTAAATTCAGCTCAAAGTTTTTAGACTAGTACAAAGAATATTGTTTAATTTACTTATTATATAACATGTATCAACAAGCAGAGGGGAAATTTATTTGGTGGTAATATAATTGTTAATTTTAACAAAAATTAGGGATGTTTGACTTTGAAATTTTCCATTTTTGAGCCCATAATAGAAGACCCATGACCACTTTGTAATTTAACATTTCAATATAGTTCCATTGGGTAGGTAGTACCTTTATTCTGTTTTGAAGATAAGGACGCTGAAGGGCATTACAGATGAGGATACTGGAGGTTCAAGAGTTTACAGAGTTTCCTGTTTCAGCAACTGAGAGCATTCAGACCCCAGTGCCATATATTGGGTATCACATAGTGAACCTCACACCACACTGGCCTGCCTCTTCCTCGCTTGAATTCATTCATTGACTCCACATCATCTTCAGGATAAACTACCAAGGAATGTTGCAAGGCCTTTCATAATATCACTCCATCCTACCTCCTCCGTCCTGTTCTTACTAGTTCCCTTCCTGTACTTCAGCGTTCTAAACCTCATGGAGAGCCCTTCCTCTGGAAATGTTGCCTGTCCTTTCCACCTCAATAACTGACACCTATTTGTCGGGCCCGATCCTCCGGGGAAGCCTGTGTCGTCAGAGTTGGCTTCAGATGGTGTCTTCTGAAACCTCTTTTAGCCGTTAGTGCCGTTAAATTATTGGTTCCCTTAGATAAGGCTTGTGAGGGCAGAGAGTGTCTCCTTCACTTTTGTTTCCTCTTTTCCTTTGTCTATAAAATAAATATAGTAATAGCTACGTTGTAGATTTATTGGAAGGATTAGAGGTAATGTATATAAGTTAAGTAACTAGCAGTGCCAGGGACGTGGTAATAAAACTAACAATAACTCATATTTATTAAAATCATTTTCTGTGTGCCAGGTACTATGGTAGGCACTTAACGTGTATTATCTGTAATCCTTATATAATGATTTTATTGAATGGCCTGAACTCACTGCCAAAAAGCACTTTTACTTTTTCTCTTCAAGCATGTTATCAAATCTTCTCATCTTGTGGCTTGATTCATCTTAGGTAGAGACCATAGTTTTTCTGATCTTGTCATAAACACAATGTAATTTCAATAATTAAAACTTATTTTTAGTTACTAAAATTTCCCGGCTGTACTTAAGTAAAATTCAAAATCACTCCCCTCCCCTTAATTCAGGCCTGACTCCTGCCTGTAGCTCTGCATTGCAGAGTTTGTTGACTGTATTTTGTACGTCTCTCTCAGTAATCAGTGCCTCTGTCAATGGCAGGGATTGACTGCCACGTAGAATATATTTGTAAACTCTTCAGAGAACCACTCTCTCCCCTACAATACACTACTTGGGATCCCATCTTTCTGACAAGGCACATATTCACTTTAGGTACCACTCAGCTCCAGCCCTCAGCAGCAATCCCAGAATCTCCTTCTTCTGCACTTCCCTTACTTCTTTGGGGAGGTGGTTCTTTTCACTGGGATCTCATAAAGCTAGCAAATTACTTTCTGTGGGATGACTGAGCCCATGGAAATGCAGGCATTCTTGTCATGTCTAATAATGAGAGGTAGTTCCTCCCAGTCTGCTGTCTCCTCTCCTTGTTTTCTGCTGTTAGAGACTGCCTCCACCAACATTATGCATTCTGAATTCTCCAGGAGGGACTGAAGCAGTCATCTCAGTGTTCACACGTTCCTCCAAAGTTTAAGGTCACATGTCAGTTTGTTTCAGAATCTTCTCATCCCAGGGTTATGTGGAGATTTGGCTGCACATTTCTGCAGCTCAGCAAGCCTGAGGTGAGATTTGAGACACTGCTTTCTTTGCCGTGCAAAGTGCACCACTCACTTAACATATTGGAGCACTTGTGAAAAGAAGACAAGTCAGAAGCCCTTCTCTTCCCCTGGATAACATCTCATTGCTTGGACGACTCTTTCTCTCTCGAAATACTCCATAATTCTGCATTTGAGAGGCCAGAGCTGCTAAGTTGGTGGCCAGTTTGGCTGCTTTTGGAAGCCCTAGGAGAGGTGCCTAGTGAGTGTTCTTTAGAATCCTTTCTGTTAACTGTTCTCAATATTTAGGCTTTAACTGAAATGTTTGAAACAAGGAAAAGTCCTATTTCACATCTTGTACTTTTAAAGCACTCATTTACATCTAAAGAAATGTGACTCTAGAAGTTAGGTTATATTCCCTAAGGCCACAAAATTTACTTAGTAAAAGTCAAAATCTGATTTTCCTGTAGGTTATTCTGATCCCAAACCTACTTTTTGGTTCATTACACTATTTACTTCCAAATATGATTGTTCAATTGTAAGTGGTTACTGTAGGACATGTATAAGTTGAGATAAACAGCAACAGAACTTTTCAGTATTTATTTAGATACAGCATAAAATTGAGTTTTTATATTGTAGGCATATTGAGGCTAGCCAGCTTAATTGGCTCCTGCATTTGTGCAGCTAACAACTATTAGTCTTTCTCCCCCAGTAAGTGAAGAAAATACCTGATATAGCTAAAGTAGTACCTAGCTCATTCTGAGACTTCAGTAAATATTGGTTAAATGAGAGACTGCAGGAATTCAAAGTGAGCTGACGCTGCTACTCCTAACAAATAGTGACTTCTGCTGAGTTTTTTCTGATACTTTTATTGTGACGGTCTGACTTTTGTTCATGCATCTGTCATCAACCCTTATATTCAAGGAAATGTCTCCAGAATTTTTATTGGATGACTGCATTTTCCTTAGATGCAAGTAAGAGAAATACCAGTCTTTGAAAGCGGGCTGATTGAGTGAGAGTTGAACATTTAATCAGCAAGAATGCATTTTAAAGTGCCAAATTGTAGCAAAATTTAGGGAATTTTAACTTTAAATATGAAATCCTTTTCTACTCCACAATAGCCTCAACTTTCTTTCAGTTTTTAAATTTAGAACATTCTGATAAATGGCCACTGCAGAATAGTTTAATAAGGTACAATAATAATTCTTACTTTTCTCTTACTGCTCAAAGGAAACAAAATCTGGATAAATCCCAGGTATCTAAGGAGTTTTAGAAACCGTCCTCTTTGTTAGGTTAATCCACTAAAGATCAACTAGTTAAAATGCCATTTGAAATATTTAGTTCTTTTTCTAGAGATAAAGTATTCATTTGTAAATTGAATCCACTGAAGAGATTTCCATATAAAATAATGAGTGAAAAACAAAAAAAAAATTCAATCATAGCTGCTTTATGTAGACTGATATCTTTATCCTTTAGTGCATTTGCAGCACAAGTATTTTAAATGCAACATTTAAAATATTTAAAAATACATCTCTGCATGTGGAATTTTAGGAAATATTAAGCTATGTTGAGAGAAAGCTGATCAGCCTGAAGGAGTTGGGGAGGGACTTGACTGTAAAGAGACATGAGGAAACATTTTCAGGAGTTAGAAATGCTCTGTATTTGAACTGTGATAGTCGTTACACGAATATTTCGTAGTTGCCAAAATTTACCAAACAGTATACTTACACAATGGGTGAACCTTTTGTGTGTACATTAAGGCTGGTGGGTGGGGAGAAGAGGGAAAGAAAAGTGTTATTGAATATGGGCTATTTTACTTGTAAGGTCTTTTATTCTGATAAAGCAGATAGGACTGTGGCAGACAAAGTGTTTTATGATCTACATAGAATAATAAAATCTCAAATTTCAAATGTTATTCATTCACTGTTAGTCAACTGGCATTAAAGAATTGCTTTCTGTGTTTCAGGAACAGTGCAATTTAGGAGGTACATAAAGCCAAATAAAACATAGCCTTTGCCTAAAGGAAGTGTAATTCATTGTCCATTGGTAAGGGAGGAGACCACCCGTCGTATCGTCTTATGTCCAATTTCTGCCTCCAAAGACAGAAGTAAAAAATAAAAAGGCAGAAATGAAATCCACGGGCAGACAGCCCGGCACCACACCCTGGGCCTGGTAGTTAAAGATCGACCCCTGACCTAATCGGTCATGTTATCTATAGATTATAGACATTGTATAGAAATGCACTGTGAAAATCCCTATCTTGTTTTGTTCCGATCTAATTACCGGTGCATGCAGCCCCCAGTCATGTGCCCCCTGCTTGTTCAATCAATCACAACCCTCTCACATGCATCCCCTTAGAGTTGTGAGCCCTTAAAAGGGACAGAAATTGCCCACTTGGGGAGCTTGGCTCTTGAGACAGGAGTCTTGCTGATGCCCCAGCTGAATAAACCTCTTCCTTCTTTAACTCCGTGTCTGAGGAGTTTTGTCGGCGGCTCGTCCTGCTACAGCTACATAACGAATTACCCCAAAGTTTAGTGGCTTAAAACACTGCACATTTCTCATCTCAGTTATCATCTGTGAGTCAGGTATCCGGGTGTTACTTACTTGGTATCTCTACTTTGGGGTGTCTCACAAGACTGCAATCAAGAAGTCACTCAGGCCTAGGATCTCATCTGAAAGCAAGACTGATAAAGGATCCACTCCCATGCTCACTTACATAGTTGTTGGCAGAATTCAGTACTTCAAGTGCTGTTGGACTGAGGGCTTCAGTTTCTTGCTGACTGTTAACCAGAAGCTGCCCTCAGTTCCTTGAGAGGTGACCCTCTCCATATGACCCCTTCGTCAAACAGTGCAGGCTGAAAAGGCAGTAGACGGTCAGTTAGGAAAGTGAAGTCAAAATTTTAGGAAAGTGAAGTCAGCAAATATTATTAAACACTTTGTGAACTTCCAGATTCATCAAAATTGTCGTGAACGCTGTAAGCACAGTGCAGAATACAGTTTGGTGCTTCATGGTTCTTTCTATGTACTGCATTTAATATAAGTCAGGTGATTTAGCAATAATATGATTAGGACACTTGCTGTAAAAACTCCTTATGTCTATCATTGCTTAGGCAGTTTTTCTTTATAGTTGTAAGATATGCAGTATTTATCTATATGTTGTAGTGAAATCTTTACTGGATATATCCATATATATGATGCTTATTCACTGGCGATAAACCCATGAATGTTTTTAAATATAGATTTTCATGATTTGGTTAACAATGGAATACACACTCTTTGATAGTTCACCATTATATGCAAAGGTTTTTTACAAAAACGAAAGAAGGTGCAAATATTTTTTCCCAAATTCACAATTCTTACAAGTTCACATAAAAAATAGGAAGTGTGGTTTTTCTCAGGAGTGGCATTTGCTCATTATTCTCCTTAAAAAACATAATAAAATGAAGTTCATTTACTCATTTATTTTTGGCTTTAATATTAAACACAAACTATATTTTTATTGGAAAGATCAACATTGTTTATTTCTGCTTGTTAAAGTATACATGTTCCTGGTAAAACATTTAGAAACAACAAAAAGAGAAGAAAATAAATGTTACCGTAACTCATAGACAATTGCTGACCAATCATTTAATGCATATTTTTAGACAATGATCATAAGATCACATTTTTCTATTGGAATATTAGTATTTTATTAAATGATTTTTTAAACTCCTCATATACATATACACGTACATGTAATGAAGATTTAGGCTTGAAGCATTTTTTATTTCTGTCTTTATTGTCATTGTTAGGATGCTTTATTTCTGTTGCAACCACATTGTGTCCTTTTATTACGCCATTTCCAATAAATGATATAGAATAACAATATTAAAAGGTAAATTTTTCTTTGTATGTTGTTTGTGAATTTTGGAGTGAAGTTGTTTTCAATAATTGAGAATTATGAATTGAAAATATGTGAGGATTTCTGTGATCACATACTTACTATCATTTTGTAAAAAGTGCTGATTTGCTTAGTTCTAAAAATCTTCAGTGTAATCTGTAAATGACATAATCAGCTATCAGCACTCGTACTTTTCTTCAGATTATAATAGAAATTCAAATCAATAACATTTTGTTGTTTTCTATTAAATAACATTTAGCACATTACGTATGTTCATGTGGTTACCAATATTCCTTAAAAATAGCAGCAAAGTTTTAACATGTTCATGATATCCTTAGGTAGAATCTAGTAACAGAGACCATTTGTATGAGGATAACTATTTTAAAATATACTCTTTCCTTTTTGAAATAGATTATGAATCAATCTTTAGTAAAATCTCTATCTTTGATAAAAATTCCCAGAATGAGAAATATCAATGTAAAATACTTAGAAAACTTCCTTTCCTACGGATGTAAATTTCACTATTCTAATCTTTATTTATAAGTCACCTGTTAAAATGGTCTTGCTTCTAGGATAAGAGTGCAATTCTTCATAGAATAATATCTAATTTGAAGTTTTGTTAATAGTTTTAGAAGTGAATGTATTTTTTTTAAGTTTAAAATACATTCATTTTAGCATATTGCTTGGACTATATGGACTGATTTATCAATTAAAATATTTCTATTTTCATTTGATAGTAATTTTTTTCAAAGATTTATATTGTTTATAAACTCAACAAGTCTTTAGAAACATGGTTGAGTTTGTCATATGCATCTAGATGAGGTCCTAGATCAGGATGTTTTTGAATTAACTTCAAATAAGAATAATATAATGGTCTGTTTTTATTTGAAAGTTTTCCCTTCCCATGATGGACTCACTTTGTTAAGTATTTGTGGCATGCGTTTAAAATGAAGCTGCCTAAAAAATCATTTATCGAGTTCTTAAAAGATCATCAAATGTCAGGTCTATATTTAATATTTCATATTTTAAAATATTTAATTTTTTTAAAGTAATGTTATTGTGCTTTAAAAAGTCTGATAAGATAAAAGTAGATTTTTACAAAATGAAATTGTTTCATTTATTCACTCATTCATTCATTCAATAAACATTAAAGAACCGTTATTCATGTTCTAGACACTGAGTATATAATCACCTGTGGACTAGAAGGAAAAATGACAGACACAGAAACCCTTTTAAAGAAGATATTACATTGTTTAGTGTTGATTAGAGTTAATTCAAGAGAATTAATGAAAATTGCTTTGATATAAATACTTAGGTCTTACCTATATTTGAAATGGCCACCTATTTTTAATTAATAGAGTTGAGCAACTCAGAAATTTATACATTTTTAAAGTTTTTCAGTAGGCTTTTAAAGTTGTGTGAAATATAGTTCTAGAAAATATTTGAAAAAAACATTTTCTAAAAAGTCACATTAAAATGATCAGGATTGTCTTTTGTTTCTGTTTTATAATCAAGGGCCTAACATCTAATGCGTAACTATACTTCTAGTAAGCAATTAATTTGGTTATTATAATCTTACTGTTCACAGAATAATCCCCCCCACCCCAATAAATATCAACTTCCTAATCCCCAGAACTGTGTAAGTTACATGGCAATAGGAACTTTGTGGTCCCTAATGTGGTCAATGATCTTGAGAAGAGAAGACAATCATGGATTACCCAGTTGGGCCCATTGTAATTATATGGTCCTCATAATAGGCAGAGGATCAAAGGCAGAAGGAAATGGACAACAGTGGCAGAGACTGGGGTGATGTGCCTTGAAAATGAAGGGAGGGCTCCAGTCAAGGGCACCCTCTGGAATCTGGAAAAGGCAAGGAAACAAAATTTTCTCAGGAGTCTCCAGAAGGAGTGTACCACTACCTAAACCTTAATTTTAGCCCTGTAAGACTCCTTTCAGACTTCTGACCTACAGAGCTATAGAAAATAATTTTATGTTATTTTAAGTAACTTAAATGTATGATAATTAGTTACAGAAACAATAGGAAATTAATACAAACCTACACAGTTATAACATTGTAAAATGGCCTCTGTTGTGATAATTTAACAAAATGCCAGGTTTATTCCCCAGAAAAATCACTGCAGAGATGATTATCTATTAGAGCAGAGTGTGAAACCTTTAACAAATGTAGGCTAACTGGTAACTGCCCATTATACCAACTAAATCTTCGAAGGTAGCAAAGCAATACAAAAGCAGGTACTCACATAACCTAGGCCAGAACCACATTTATTGATTTTTCATAGCTTCTTTTTAACTGAATCCCCAGATACCACTAGAATTTTATGAAATGACTTAAGAATAACATGGAAGTTTAGGTGTTTCTTCAACTGACACACATTCAGAGAGCCCCTCCTGGTAATCTGTGTGATCCTGTTCTTGCATCAATGGCAGGCAAGCAAAAAGCTGAACTGTGTACTGCTCCTTCTGTTTTCTGGGAGTATTTAATTTTAAGAGAGACCCATACCTCCTTTTATAAGGTGAAGGGAAAAGCTGTAATAGCTTCTATGCCATTAGTTTTGAAACTCTAGAGTTCATTAAAACTCCCTTTGGCTTTCTTCACTGCCATCTTTCTTTCTTCTTATGAATTATTCAAGACAAATTTCAGTTGAGGTAAATAGTTTGATTTGAAGGTTTTTGTATCTGGATTTAGATGCAACAAGAAGTGTTAAATGCTCAGAATTTTAAGTGTAGAGAATGGCACAGACTGAGCTATTAAGATGGAAGACATTTGCTGTTAACGCTCCAGGGCTGCTGTTGCGACTTCAGCTTGGTACTATTATTCATTCTGAAGTAGGCAGGCATTATGATGCCTGCAGTATAAATCAGGTTTTACAGAGAGCTTGATCTGCAAGCACTTTGAACATTCTATCCACTTCTCAGTTAACAGAACATTTTTTGGTTTTACAAGGTAAAGTTTCCTTTTTTTTTTTTTTTTGGCCTTGCCAATGCATTATTCATCTCTTTTTTTTTTTTTTTCAGATATTGTATACCAAACCACAAAACAGTTTTAGCCTACATATGTCTCTTGAATGAAATGAAATTGTAAGTTTTAAAAGTTTCTTCTTTCAGTAAATACTGTGAAAGATAAGAGGACCTAGAAAATATTTCATTTTTATAAAACTCAATGTAAGACCCTTTCTTCTTTCACAGTAGTAATATCTTTTCTAGATATTGTGTCATAATTTTAATCTTTTTAAGCACTTAGCTCATGGAGTCACACACCTGGAAAAATGATATATGGAATACATGTCTGAAAACTACCTTACTTTGGAACTTAAGAATTGGTTCAATGAATATACCACATTTAAAAACCAATCCAGTCCAATGCAGTGGCTCCCATCACTTTGGAGGGCCAAGGTGGGTGGGTCACCTGAGGTCAAGTGTTCGAGACCAGCTTGACCAATATGGTGAAACCCCATCTCTACTAAAATTACAAAAATTAGCCAGGTGTGTTGGTGTGTGCCTGTAGTCCCAGCTACTCAGGAGGCTGAGACAGGAGAATTGCTTGAACCCAGGAGGCAGAGGTGGCAGTGAGCCGAGATGTCACCACTGCATTCCAGCGTGGGCAATAGAATAAGACTCTGACTCAAAAAAAAAAAAAAAAAAAAAAAGAACAATCCAAAGAAATCTTATTATAGTTTTGTCTGCTGCTAAAATTCACTTTCCTAATGTCAGTTTCTGTTAAAGTTGCCTAGATAAAATTAAGTTTATGAAATTATGCCCAGGTAGTACTGCTTTCAGGCAAAGCATTTTATTCCTGTTTCCTGCTCTAACACAATATCACAAGCAGCAGGAGTTTCATTGCTAAAGAATACTAAAAAACTAACATTTATTAACTGCTATATGATGGAACATGTGCTAAGTACTTTATATGCATCACCTAAGTTAATGCTCACAGTGAGTCTTAGAAATAATTTCTGTTAGTGCCCCCATTTTATAGCTAGACAGTCTCATGGAGAGCACAGTCTTGTAATCCCTCTGTAGGACATCAGAATCCATGTCCTTAAGGACTACCAATAAGTGCAAACTCAAAATGTACAGGAACATAGATTTATGAAGTTGTCCGGTATAATGCAATATGAAATGGTGGATACTGTAACAAATTGTCTGCAATTTACATGCATTTACATTTAAACTGCAAATCTAGCAACCAATACTTTATTTGCGGGCTGTATTCAGGTTTCAACCTTCTGGTTTTTAACTCACCACAAAGCCGCACTGCTTTCAAAACCATTCATTTACATGCATAATTGTTCCTTTATTTATTTCAATCTTATTTAGATTTTATCAGGGAATGAAAACATGCGGAGAACAGAATTACATTGTAATTACATTGTAATCACAATGTCTTATAACCCTTTCCATGGCAAAGGATTACCCATTGGCCCAGTCATGTAGTTTACCTGTTGTTAGGAGGGAAGAAGGAATTCTCTTCTAAGCCTGAAGGAGTCACAGGTTGAGAATCTTTTATCCAAAATGCTTGGGGGCCAGGTGTGGTGGCTCACACCTATAATTCCAGCACTTTGGGAGGCTAAAGAGGATGGACCACTTGAGGCCAGGAGTTCCAGACCAGCTTGGCCAACATGGCAAAACTCCGCCTCTACTAAAAATAGAAAAATGTGCCAGGCATGGTGGCGCATGCCTGTAACCCCAGCTACATAGGAGGCTGAGGCAGGAGAGTCACTCGAACCCAGAGGCAGAGGTTGCAGTGAGCCAAGATCGCGTCACTGCCCTCCAGCCTGAGCGACAGAGTGAGACTCTGTCTCAAAAACAAAAAAGAAAATAAATGCTTGGGACCAGAAGTGTGTCCTTTTTGGATTTTTAAATATTTGCATGTACACAATGAGATATGTTAGGGATGGAATCCAATTCTAAACATAAAATGTATTTATGTTTCATATACATAGAGTCTGAGGGTAATTTTATACAGTGTTATTAATAATTATGTGTGACCTGTCACTTGAAGTCAGGTGTGGAATTTTCCATGTGTGGTGTACTGTCAACACTCAAAAAATTTTGGATTTTGGAGCATTTTGTTTGCAGATTTTCAGATTTGGGATGCTCAGCCTGTGCTGGAATTGCAGGAATGTTCAGACTCAAAAGTCAAGTGAAAAGTTGAGTATTGAGGAGGATGCATAAATTGAAGGGGCCAACAAAATGCATTAAAATTTAGCCTGTAGCGCTCGGTGTCTTATGGCCATGAATATGGAGTGATGGTGGCTAAGGAAGGGAACTGGAGCCACATTTCTAAATCAGGCTTTATATTTTGTAGATGATTGTGCCAGCCATAGTGTAAGGCAGACATGAGTCATTTTTTAAGGGACTTGGGATGAAGTGCATGTAAATTTTGGACATGAAAATTTAAGGATGAAAGAGATGTTTAAATCCTCTGAGGAAAGCTGTGGAAAAACTGTGTAGGCACCATTAGTTTATTTGGATCATGAAGTCCAGGTAAGAGATTTTCATTGTTCATGTGTCAAGTAACAAAGACAAGTAGGAAAGGTATTGTCATTTGTTTTATTATTTAAGAAGGAAACATATTTTCTTATGAATTAACACTTTTTTTTCTTAGTGTATTTAATTGGTATTCCTTCTCAAAATTTCCAGTGATCGATCAACTTAGTTATGGTAGGCATCTTAATTTGTTAAGTCACTTAAGCTTTCTGGTTGTTAGTTTCCATGAAGCTGTGTGTGGGATTTATAAACTTTTTCCCCCAGTGGATATGCTAATAAAATATGAAGTTTGAAAATCACTGAGATTGCTTGATCATATTCCTGTCAGCTCTAAAATTCAGCAGCTCAACAGTCAATTATGTCCAGGCTGCCCATTTTCTGATCATTCTTTATACTGAAATGTACTTTTTTTTTTTTTTAAATCTTTTCTTCTATTTTGTTACTTTCTATTAAAAAATGATCTTCATTCAACCTTGACTCAATGTTTCAGTGTGGGGAAGGTTTACTCACCATTATGGAACATTTGAAAATATATAAGAAAACTGGATTTTCTCCATGACTAAAGGAATTAAGGGACCTTACTATTAGCATTTAGTAACCAGAGGTCAGGGATATTGTTAAACATCCTGTAGTACATCAGAGAACATTCTTATGTAAAAGATCAATAGCTCTGTTTTTGAGATGTCGAAATGGGATGACCCTATAGCCTGACACACATTGCAGTAAAACTTTTTTTTTTTTTCTGACAAGGACTATCATTTCTTGATTTGCTCATGCTCTCTGCCTCGAGCACCTTTCTAGTTATCCTGTCAAAATCTTGTTTGCTCTTGAAGGCTTAGTTCAGATCTCATCTCCTTTGTGAAATCACTTGTAACCCTCTCACTTTACTATAAACTCAGAGATCTTCCTACTTTTTGATGGCCCTTATGTAATCTCTTGAACACAAGCTTGAATAATCTCCAAATGCAATGGCAACTTGAGAAAAATGTTACTGGCTTTTCCATTCTGCTTTCCATATGAGGTGTGTAAAAGGGTAAGACATATCACTTTTGTTTTGTTTTATTTAAATTAAATTATTGTTCCTACAGAGAAAGAGAGGATAAATATTGAAATAATGATTCATCCTTATGCACATAAACATCACCATAGCAAATATGCTACCTAAGATAAACATGCTGCATAGCTCAACCTAACTTTATTCATTTTATAGTTAATTCACTATAAGAACTCATTGAGAGTACAGCATGAGAATTGTCTTTTAATATCCTTTCTTGTTGATTGTGCCTCAAATCCATAACTTACATTTTAATATATAGACTACCTGATGATAATAATAATTTTCTAGAAATAAAGGCAGCTTTCAGAGCTTCTCTTAAAAAAAAAATTAAAGACCGTCTACATGATCAACTACCTACCAGTTGACTGAAACAAGACTGGGTATAACTGGCCCACTGTCCTAGTTCAAACTCAATGAAGGAATCAACACTATTCTACAGCCTGATGATCTTTGTGTTAAGAAATAGAAAATCCTTGACTTCTGCCACATATCAATAGTGAAAATAGACCCTGCCAAGACCATTTCTAATCCTTACCTCTGTGAATTACATGCTCTTTCAGATTTTCAGCACATCTCAAAAAGATTCATATTTCCCTTGAGTTCCAGTTGTTGTTGTTGTTGTTTATACTTAAGTTCTGGGATACAAGTGCAGAATGTGCAGGTTTGTTACACAGATATACATGTGCCTTGGTGGTTTGCTGCACCCATCAACCCATCATCCAAAATAGGTATTTCTCCTAATGTTATCCCTCTCCTTGACCCTCACCCCCTGACAGGTCCCAGTGTGTGATGTTCCCTTCCCTGTGCCCATATGTTCTCATTGCTCAACTCCCACTTATGAGTGATAACATGTGGTGTTTGGCTTTCTGTTTCTGTGTTAGTTTGCTGAGAATGATCATTTCCAGCTTCATTCATGTCCCTGCAAAGGACATGAACTCATCCTTTTTTATGGCTGCATAGTATTCCATGGTGTATATGTGCCACATTTTCTTAATCCAGTCTATCATTGATGAGCATCTCGGTTGGTTCCAAATCTTTGCTATTGTGAATAGTGCTGCATTACACATACGTGTGCATGTTTCTTTATAGTAGAATGATTTATAATCCTTTGGGTAGATACCCAATAATGGGAATGGGATGGCTGGGTCAAATGGTATTTATAGTTCTAGATCCTTGAGGAATCACCACACTGTCTTCCACAATGGGTGAACTAATTTACACTCCCACCAACAGTGTAAAAGCGTTCCTATATCTCCACATCCTCTCCAGCACCTGTTGTTTCCTGACTTTTAATGATCAACATTCTAACTGGCGTGAGGTGATATCACGTTGTGGTTTTGATTTGCATTTCTCTGATGACTAGTTATGATGAGCATGTTTTCAAGTGTCTGTTGACTGCATAAATGTCTTCTTTGGAGAAGTGTCTGTTCATATCCTTCGCCCACTTTTTGATGGGGTTGTTTTTATCTTGTAAATTTGTTTAAGTTCCTGGTAGATTCTGGATATTATCTCTTTATCAGATGGATAAATTGCAAAAATGTTCTCCCATTGTGTGGGTTGCCTGTTCATTCTGATAGTTTCTTTTGCTGTGCAGAAGCTCTTTAGTTTAATTAGATTCCATTTGTCTATTTTGGCTTTTGTTGCAATTGCTTTTGATGTTTTAGTCATGAAGTCTTTGCCCATGCCTATGTCCTGAATGGTATTGCCTAGGTTTTCTTCTAGGATTTTTATGGTTTTAGGTATTACATTTAATCTTTAATCCATCTCAAGTTAATTTTTGTATAAGGTGTAAGGAAGGGGTCCAGTTTCAGTTTTCTCCACATGGCTAGCCAGGTTTTCCAACATCATTTATTAAATAGGAAATTCTTACCCCATTGCTTCATTTTGTCAGGTTTGCTAAAGATTAGATAGTTGTAGACGTGTGGTGTTACTTCTGAGGCCTCTTTTCTGTTCCATTGGTCTATGTATCTGTTTTGGTACCAGTACCATGCTGTTTTGGTTACTGTAGTCTTGTAGTAGTACAGTTTGAAGTCAGGTAGCATGATGCCTTCAGCTTTGTTCATTTTGCTTAGGATTGTCTTGGCTATATGGGCTCTTTTTTGGTTCCATATGAAATTTAAAGTAATTTTTTCTAATTCTGTGAAGAAAGTCAGTGGTAGCTTGATGGGAATATCATTGAATCTATGAATTACTTTGGGCAGTATGGCCATTTTCACAATATTGATTCTTCCTATCCATGTGCATGGAATGTTTTTTCATTTGTGACGTCTCTTATTTCCTTGTGCAGTGGTTTGTAGTTCTCCTTGAAGAGGTCCTTCATATC
Organism: Piliocolobus tephrosceles; assembly: GCF_002776525.5. Classification (NCBI taxonomy): domain Eukaryota; kingdom Metazoa; phylum Chordata; class Mammalia; order Primates; family Cercopithecidae; genus Piliocolobus; species Piliocolobus tephrosceles. The sequence goes on from NC_045440.1 coordinate 85,383,468, forward strand.
CATTGTAAGTTGTATTCCTAGGTATTTTATTCTCTTTGTAGCAATTGTTAATGGGAGTTCACTCATTATTTGGCTCTCTGTCTATTATTGGTGTATAGGAATGTTTGTGATTTTTGCACATTGATTTTGTATCCTGAGACTTTGCTGAAGTTGCTTATCAGCTTAAGGAGTTTTGAGTCTGAGACAACTGGGTTTTCTAAATAACATGTCATCTCCAAAGAGAGATAATTTGACTTCCTCTCTTCCTATTTGAATACCCTTTCTTTCTTTCTCTTGACTGATTGCCCTGGCCAGAACTTATAATACTACGTTGAATAGGAGTGGTGAGAGAGGGCATCCTTGTGTTCTGCTGGTTTTCAAAGGGAATGTTTCCAGCTTTTGCCCATTCAGTATGATATTGGCTGTGGGTTTGTCATAAATAGCTCTTATTATTTTGAGGTATGTCCCATCAATACCCGATTTATTGGGAGTTTTTAGCACGAAGGGCTGTTGAATTTTCTCAAAGGCCTTTTCTGCATCTACTGAGATAATCATGTGGTTTTTGTCATTGTTTCTGTTTATGCAATGGGTTATGTTTATGGATTTGCATATGTTGAACCAGTCTTGCATCCCAGGGATGAAGCTGACTTGATAGTGGTGGATAAGCTTTTTGATGTACTGCTGGATTTGGTTTGCCAGTATTTTATTGAGGATTTTTCCATTGATGTTCATCAGGGATATTGGCCTGAAATTTTCTTTTTTTGTTGTGTCCCTGCCAGGTTTTAGTATCAGGATGATGCTGGCCTCATAAAAAGAGTTAGGGAGGAGTCTCTCTTTTTCTATTGCTTGGAAATTTTTAAAAGTAATGGTACCAGTTCCTCTTGGTACCTCTGGTAGAATTTGGCTGTGAATCCGTCTGGTCCTGGGGTTTTTTTGGCTGGTCAGCTATTAATTACAGCTTCAATTTCAGAACTTGTTATCGGACCTAATAGACATTGATAGAACTCTCCACCACAATTCAACAGAATATACATTCTTCTCAGCACCACATAACACTTATTCTATAATTGACCACATAATTGGAAATAAAACACTCCTCAGCAAATGCAAAAGAGTGGAGATCATAACAAACAGACTCTCAGACCACAGGGCAAGCAAATTAGAACTCAGGATTAAGAAACTCACTCAAAACTGCACAACTACATGGAAACTGAACAACCTGCTCCTGAATGACTACTGGGTAAATAATGAAATTAAGGCAGAAATAAAGATGTTTTTTGAAACCAATGATAACAAAGACACAACATGCCAGAATCTCTGGAACATAGCTAAAATAGTGTTTAGAGGGAAATTTATAGCACTAAATGCCCATAGGGGAAAGCAGGAGAGATCTAAAATCCACACTGTAACACCACAATTGAAAGAACTAGAGAAGCCAGAGTAAACAAATTCAAAACCTAGCAGAAAACAATAAACAATTAAGATCAGAGCATTACTGAAACAGCTAGAGACATGAAAAAAACCCTTCAAAAATCAATCCAGGAGCTGGTTTTTTGAAAAGATTAACAAAAATAGACCGCTAGCCAGACTAATAAAAAAAAGGGAAGAATCATATAGACACAATAAAAAATGATAAAGGGGATATCACCACTGATCCCACAGAAATACAAACTACCATCAGAGAATACTGTAAATACCCCTATGCAAATAAGCTAGAAAATCTAGAAGAAATTGATAAATTCATGCACACGTATACCCTCTCAAGAGTTAGTTTTAAAGATGACTTTGATTTTCAAGTTTTAACAAGAGAATAGAATTGTTTCTTCAAACACACCAATCTATTTTTGTAGGATGTTACATAAAACTATACATAAGGATGTGTCTAAATAAATTCTTGCTAAATTTTAAATCAGTTTAATAATCTAGTTTCTTTTTCTTTTCTTTCTTTCTTTCTTTTTTTTTTTTTTTTTTGAGACGGAATCTCGCTCTGTCGCCCAGGCTGGAGTGCAGTGGCGTGATCTCAGCTCACTGCAAGCTCCGCCTCCCGGGTTCACACCATTCTCCTGCCTCAGCCTCCCAATATTTTCATTCTTAATGGACAATTACCGTAATCTAGAAAAACAATGCAAAACAATTACGGGCTTTTGTTAAATATGAAAAAGCAAAGTAATTCTGTACCATTTCATACCTAAAGTAAATAATAATAATAATAATAATAATAAGTTAACTGTACCACCTATTTTATTCTGAATATAGAGCATAGTATCTTATTTAAGTAAGGAACTGTTATATGTATGCTTACATTTCTTAAGGCGTCTTCAGAGCATTATTTTTTTCATGTTCTTAAATGGCTATACAAGTAGTGTAAATGTTCAATAGCTGGAATTCTATATATAATATACCTAAGTGTTATGTATATATGCATATCTAAGTGCTTATTATTCACTCTTTCCAAAGAGATTATGGATTTTCAAGATTTAGGAAGTCCAGTTATATTACCTCTTGTGACCTTGGGTTTAACACCCAGTTTGAAAATCAACTTGGCAATATGAAGCCATGTGGGAGTAGTGATGAAACGTAAATGGAGTAAAAACCCTATCTTCTGCTTGGTTTACTACATAACATTTGGGAATATAATATTAGGTAAATGTATTCAAATATATTCTGGATCAGAAAGTGCTGGGTAAGTGGAAATAAGAGGTGGCACTTCTGGGCATTTTCTTTTGATATAACCATTTTGAATAAACCATTTACACAAACATATGCATACAACCTCTTACCTAGGAACATCAAAACTGAATACTTAAATTAAGTTTATGTAATCAGGAAACATTTTGACTACCATGGGCCCTAGGAGTCTAAGGCTTGTTGAAATGAATAAAATACCAATACTTTCTGGAAGCATTAAAGAACCTCATGCATTCAGTATTTGCTGGAATTTGTCCTTTTGACATTGAAAGGAGATGATGGGTGATTACACTGTCAAAACTTCTAGTTCTCAAATATAATCTTCAAAGGAGTGCCTGTGCAGACATAGGCAGAATAATTTTAATAGACCTCGAAGCATCTGGAAACAGAAAGAAACCTTGCATAGCAACACAGGAACATTGCTGATATTTTTTGTTTGCTTTCTCTCTCTCTCTCTCTCCCCCCCTTTCTCCCTCTCTTTCTCTCAGTCTCTCTATACACACACACACACGTATACACACAGAAACACACACACTAGAATACATTCTGTGTGGCCTTGAATGAGCTATTCAAAGTCGTCATCTGCCATTTCCATATCTATGGAATGGAAATAATTATGATGATACAGCATAGGTTTAGTCTGAGTGTGAAATCAGGCACTGCATAAATGGCACACGAAAGAGTGCCTGGCAAATGATAAGTACTCAATACTTGTGTTGGGAAGACCACACCACTACACAGCTTGCTACCTTTCCTCATCATGGGAAATAGTTCCATATTTAAGAAAATATGAAAGTAGTAAACAGTATCTTATTTTGAAAAAAAATTTTCATTATGATAAATTTCAAATATGCAAAAGTAGAGACAATGAGTGAATGAAGGAATCCCCATGTGTCTATCACTGTTATTCAGTTATCAACAATTATCAGTATCTACAATGTTAAGATAAATAATTTGCAAAGGTAATGAAAATACTTTGGCTCAAAACTGAACAGGTTCACTACCCCATATACTTTTACATATCTCTTGATGTAATACATTTCCCTATGTCTCTGTAACAAATAAACGTATTTGCCTATATTCTGCTGTTAGATAGATGGGTTTGAGGAAAACAAATTCTCTAAATGCAGAATCAACTTTTACAAGAAAAAGAAATTATAAATGATAAGCTTTTAAAATTCAGTTTGCAAAACTGATACTACTAAGAAAATATGTCAAACATTTTTCATGAGAATAATAATATTAGCTAAAATCATTGATTGCTTCTATGAAACAGGCTCAGCATTATCTCAATTTTCATAGCAACCCTATTAATTAAGGAACACTCTAATTATCATTATATAGATGAAGAAATTGAGGTTTGGTAATTGTAAACAAATTGTCCAAGGCAAGTGGCAAGACTAGAATATAAATCCAGGGCTGTCTCTAGAGACTATTCCTAACCACTATGACATATCTCAAAACATTTTACAGTCATTAGCTTAATAAACCAAGAAGAACACTGTGAAACCTTATTTTACTTAAAAAAGAAAGTTTTTTTAAAACATATTTATTATTTTAATTATACCTGAAATGATATCATTTTAAGAACTACATTATTTGGCCAAGGCCAGCTGCTGTACTAATAAACCCCAAATCCTTGTAATGGCACAAAACAATAGACGCTTACTTCTTATTTCATATAGCAGCATGGGGAGGATGAGCCATTGTCCAGGGAAGCTCTCCATGCAGTCATTCAGGAACATATGTGGGTTGGGGCTCTTCTGTCTTCAATAGCTGGGTTCTTGAATGATTGCATGGAGGAGACAGCCATGGACACTTGTTCATCAGTTCATCACTAGTAGTCATTAGTCAAGAAATCTAAGAATAAGAATGCCATGGAGGTAGAGTTATCAGATAAAATGTAGGATGCCAGTGCTGTATGTAGAATATATTAACACTAAAATATTATTCTGTATTTACCTGAAATTTAAATTTAACCAGATTTTACATATTCTGTTTGCTAAACATGGCAACGCTACATATAACTATGTAAGAAAAAAAGAAGACACTGTGCATTAACCTTTTAAATAAATATTTTGAATACTGTCACCCTTAAATGCTTAGCAAAATGCTATAATTAACTTTAGTCATTCTGATATGGAAAAAGTAGTAGGATAATTATCTCTCAATTATGTGATGAGGAAAGAAAATGTAAGTTTGACTTCCCCAAGTGAGTAAATGACTAAGATTAGAAGCCATGTGCACCCATTACTAGATCCTGCATAATCTTGTGTAAACTAATATCAAATATTTTACAATGGAAAGTATGCTAAATGTTTATCAGAGCAGGTGATTTTATTTCATTGAGTTGTCATTTACTCATGTATATGTTAATTTATTAAGTATTCAAAATTGCTCAAATATTGTATTGAGTGCTCTAGGATAAATATTAATAAGTGAAAATTAATTCTAATATATCTCTGATTCTTTACAATGTGTATAATTAATTACCCAAACTGGACACTATTGAGAGAAAAGGGATGCTCTTAATAATCACTCCAGAACAACAGGTAAAAAAGGGGACAGCTTCTGGAAAACAGGGACAAATAATTATTCTGGTGGGCCACCTGATTTTAAGTTTCCCAATAATAGAACTTCAGAGGAGAGCTATCATAGAACTCATTTAATATAATTGCACTTTATAGACTAAGAAATCTGAGGCCCAGTGAAAAGAAATAATAATGTCTGTATATTAATGATTTTCACTTAAGTTTATGACATTTTTAAATGAAGAATGATTGATATGAGACTTTTTCCATCATATACTGCTCTTGTACTGGACCAAAGATTGCTGTCTTCTAAAACAATATGTACTTCAACTAAGACCCTAAAGACCCTAATGAAATCTTAACACATTACCAGGTATCTCTATTCTTTTTTTTAGAGCACAAATCCACTATTTCTAAACCTATGAAGAATTAAGTATGTGTTCCATGAAGTTTTAAAATCATATTTCATCTTATAATCCAGAAAACTATTTTATATTCTAATGGCCCTGTGATGTTGTAGAACAAATGACATGTCATTATTTGACTGAGAATGGAACTAAACCCAAAAATGGCCCAGTCACAGAATCTTAAAATCTTCTATTAATATGGTCTCTGGTAAATATAATGAGCTGAAAAACAACTTCTGAGGTATTTTTAGAGATAAATATTATTTTCACTTGAAATTCCCACAGTATTCTTTGAGTGCTTACATGTCAGATGTAGGTTTTTAATTGTTAAACATGAAAAATACTCTCTGATAATTTAGCTACTCATACATTTAAGTGTATATATGTTTTCTTTTTGTTCATAGTAATGTAGGAGAAGCAGTGTCAAATGATGCTAAGAATCTGTACTCTAGAACCAACTTGCCTAGGTTCAAATTCTGATTAAAAAAACTCTATGGCTTTTGAAACAAGGCTTACATTTCTAACCAGCCTATTCATCACTGTTCCCATCTGTAAAATGGGATTCATTATGGTGATAATTGCATAATCCAGAAGAGATAAGTAAATGCTTTAATAAATATAAAACACTTAACAGAGCGTATGTGTCATATATTAGGCATAATAAGTGTAAGCTTTCATTGGTATATTATTTCTTTAAAAAAAATCCCTCTTTTCTCTGCCTTATAATTTTTGGATAATTTTTTCCACATGTAAACTGTTATATTATAAACCAATTAAAATATCAGGATATTATTGTTTACAATATGTAGTTTTTAAAAACTGATTAAGATCATATTCCAATATATAATGACCCCATTTAATATACTGTATTGGCATTATATTTTTGATCATTTTGTAGATTAAATAAAACAAAAAAAGATTTAATAGGAAACATTTTCTATGTTTGATAAAATTGCATCTATATTATTACTGTCATTTTCTTGCCTGTTAAGGAAAATATTACCTCAAATTTAAGTTGGAATTTTAAACATGTATATTATTAAGAATGAATAGGAAATTTATATTCTGCTTGAATTCCCAGTTTATGACATACATACAAAATGAGAAAGAAAATAAACTCTCGGATGAATCTTATTTTAGTAAGTTATGGCCTTTTCACTGAAAGCAGGAAATATTTCTTCTTTCAAAAGCACCCAAGATCAATAAATAATCTTGATTTACAAAATATGACAATGCATATTTTTTTCAAAATCTGCTTAAACATGTAATTAACACCATATCAATGGGAATGTGGTAACAATCAGAACAAATTTTCTCAAAAATATCTTTTTTAAAAAATGAGCAAATCAAATATTTTGAACTTTAGTTTTTCCCATGATATTATCGTTAAGACTATCCACCCCAATGTCTGCTTTCTCCACTTTCATACCTAAACTATAGAACATCACTGGACAAAACAATCCTATCTTGCTGATGGGGTCCACTACCCAGGACACTTCAGATTAGTTCCCAGTTGATATTTTATAGTATTTTATTTCCTTGTTTTCATTTTCCAGTGACTCCATTTTATAGTTCTTCCAGTGACTTTTCTAAAATTTAACGGTTCTAAGTGTCATCATACTGCTTCTATCTGTCTTCACGTTGCTTTATCAAGCACATCCTCATCATCTCACCATCCTGAGGATTAAATGAGATAATCTGTGTAAAGCATTTAACAAAATATCAGGCACTTAATAATATTATTCATCTTTTCCCCTAGTGAATAGTGGGCAAAGGTTCAACCATTGATTATTTGTTTGAATACTTTTATTTCAGTAAAATTGCTTGCCTTTGAATGTATTTTGCCAACTGTTGAAAATCATCATATGTCTTCTACTATTCAAAAATTACTGAATAAAATAATGATTAGGAGCAAAGGGGCAGGGGCCAGACTTCCTGGGCTTAAATGTCACCCTCGCCACTTACAAGCTGTATGACAACTATCCGAAGACTTAAACTTGCCTCTGTGTCCTCATGTGTAAATTATAAAAAAAAATTATCTCTAGTACAGTAAAGAAGTATGTTAATATACACAGAATGCTTAGAAGTGCCTGCCACATGCTAAGTACTAACAATACTAGCTGTTATTTTCACTGTATCCAAAATTCATTATTCCAGCAAATATCTATTGAAACCCTATTAAAAACTAATTGTGTTGTTTGATTTTAAAGGACAATGATAATTATATTTCTTATTGTCTAGAAAGAAAAAAAATACAAAGGTACAAATCAAAGTACAAATTATATTAAAAGCTATGAAGAAGTGTCAGGTTATCGGAAGGGATTTTTATCAAATTTGGAAAAGCAGACAGCTGAGATTCTTAGAGTTTGTAGGTGCTCATTAAAATTTTATTTTATTTTTTCTGATAGTAGTAATAACATATTTTCTGACTATAATAAAAGCCAATATGTTATCTATGTTCTTTACCTGAGAGTTCACTTAGATTCTCTTTCTCACATGGATTGTAGATTGTCCCTTATTCAGGAAAGCAGGACATTTTTTGGTCTGAAGAGATTTCACTCTGGGTTTCATTTATATCACAAGTGAATTGTGAATCCCAAAGGCGTTCATGTTATAAGATGATACTACTGGTTGGGATACTGAGGTCCCATTTTTACCCCTTTAATAGCTTCCTAATTATAGATTCCTTTTCCTTTAATTTCAGCCTCTATGTTAATGATAAAACTAATCTGCAATCTCTCTCAAATAACTTTTATGCTAAAAGCAATTAGGTAGATATTTTCTTGCCTCCTTAGAGAGAAAATAGATTTAGATATGCAGAGAGAGCTTTGTCATTAAGGACCCAGGTAACTACGATTCTCTAACAGTTAATGGCATAAGGAACTGGGCTCAAGTAGGGACACACAGTTTAAAGTAAAACATTTTGACCTGAAATTCCAAGGTGCACCCAGTAATTGGTGACCTTACCAAGTGGTTATGAGAGCAAAGTCCTACCGTCTGGTAGATAGAAATCAAATTCACTAAAAGGAAACGTAAGATAAGGAAGCAAAGAGAAAGAATGCAACAGAGAAAAAGCAAAAAGAATAAAGGTTTTCCCTAATTAAATGCTTACTATCATCCCTTTCTCACTGCTGTTTTATAATATTAATTGTATATATATAACTAATTAAATACTAAATATATAATTATATATGTAATTAATTTTTTCTAGTTCTTCACAATATTTGACAAAATAATTTAGAGGTCTCAATAAAAATAGTAATTTTAAGACCACTGTGATCAAGTTCTGGGAATTTTTAAAGATCTAAGGACTTTTTAAAGCTTTAATATTTTTTGATTATTTCTATATTTTATACAACATTTTTACTAATTTCAAAGAATTATAAATAACTATTATGTATTTTTATTTAGAAACATTTTGGTTATTTGGGAAAAATTAGGTGTTAGTCCAGCTGTACATTGTATGTTTACTGATAGAGAAAAAAAATCTCTCCTGTTATTAGACACTGTTATTACATTGATACCCAAATTCTGTATATTTAGGTATGGTTTGGGATGAGCTGCGTAACTTATATGGACATTTGAACATCTTTCACTATATGTTTTGCATATGAAAAAATTATCTCACTTTGCCTTATTTAATGAGTTTTTGTAATATATTCTTTGTATAAACCTTATATTTAAAGTTTTCAAAATTAATCTTCAATTAGAACATCCATAAAAGTGCCAAGGTATTATAACTACTGCCTTATGATTCACTCAAAGTAAAGGATAAATGCATAAGATTTTCTATTAATTGAATAGATAATCTTCATTTTACAAATGATTTCCATATACAATTAGTGTTATGAGAGGCAGTTCTTAGTGAAATCAATATCAGCTTATTTCCTATTTTGAGTCATGAACCAAATTATTGTCGTCATCATTAAATCTGTAGCATAGATTTTGCTGGACCACATATTTTATTACTTTGAACCTTATTTGTCTTCGTATGGCATAGATGACAGTTTTTCTATTTACTGAAAATCTCATTAGAGTATGCTAGGTTTTTTTCTAAGTAACCTCAGATCCTTTTTGTTGAAATCAAGGAATCAAAATATGGAGTAATTAAAGTGTATATTTAAGCTAAACTTCTATTGAGTTCAATAGAAAAATGATCTGAAAAAATTCCTTCCATTGTGTCCCTGATGAGATTTATGATTTTCCTTTAATCCCATGTCCATGACATTTTAAACATTTATAAGTTTTCATGAAAACCATTTTCATATCTGTTAATATAAATTACTCTATCAATAGTTATTCTTTGTAGCAAAGAAAATCAATATTTTTGCCATTTTTGTTCACTTTGGCCTCCTCCTGATGTCATTATTCGTTTTATCTGTATTTCATTAATGTGCATTTTATAAAGTATGCTAAAAATAGCCTCTTTTGACCACATGTGACTGTTACTTAGAAAGTTTACTTGCATCTGTGCTTCAAATGACTAAACGTTTTTGGTTTCTATAATGGCAGGTGAAGGGAATTAAAGAAGAGGTAAACTGAATATTTTAACTGGTGTATAATATGGTTAGATCATCTATTATTCCTGTTTTTGTGCCTTCCATTATGATTTGGTTACTTCTAAGATAAATGATTTTGAGCATAGTTGACGTGCAAGTATATTTAAGATTCAACTATCAACACTTGCTTAGTGATTAAAAATTTAATTTTAAAAAAATTGCTGAGTGCCATTTTGTAGCTGCAGGTGAAATTTCCTAATACTGGGAAATGGATTGTGTTTATTTGTTTGTGTGTCTGTTTGCATTTTCCCATGGCTTGCTGGTGCTTATACTTTATTATTCCTCAATCATAAAAGTATTGTTCTAAAAGAGACCTTAGAGTTCTATACAGCAACCCATTTATACAGCTCAGGAAACATGGGCCAAGGGAGATGAATGTTTTACTTCTTCTGTGGTTCTTACCCCTGAATGTTTGTGGTAATCATCGGAAGCACTTGAGCCACAAGGTCAGAACTCTACCACTGGCAGCTCTAAAATCCAAGTTCAGGATGGGTCCTGAATTGTAATTTTTAAAGCCATAGGTCACTGGAATGGTCTGTCAAGACTGAAAATACGTACTCATGCGTTTAGTCTTATAGAGAGGGTTTTAGGGTTATTGTGATTTCTTACTAGTGGAATTGGAATTAGCATTAGGGTGCTTAATATTCCCTTCACTCTGCCTCTGTTTTGTTAAAAAATGGAAGTTATTCTACTTGTAGACACTCTTTTTTATTTTTTTTCTTTTGAAATGGAGACTCATTCTGTTGCCTAGGATAGAGTGCAATGGTGCAATCTTGGCTCACTGCAACCTCCGCCTCCTAGGTCAAACAATTCTCCTGCCTCAGCCTCAGCCTCCCTAGTAGCTGGGATTACAGGCACCTGCCACCAAGCCCAGTTAATTTTTGTATCTTTAGTAGAGATGGGGTTTCGCCATATTGGCCGTGCTGGTCTGGAACTCCTGACCTCGTGATTGACCTGCCTCAGCCTCCCAAAGTGCTGGAATTACAGGCGTGAGCCACCGCGCCCGGTCGACACTCTTTTAGTTAATCCAGAAATGTGCTCACCAGTTTCTTTGCCAGTATCTGCCAGCCTATTCTGCAATTCTGGCAAAATTATTAAAATCCTCTGTGCCCTAGGGACACTATTGCTTTATGCACAGACAACATCTAGGAGACACTGTTTTTGTTTGTTTGTTTGTTTGTTTTCCGGTATACATAACAAAAAAGTAATAAAAGCAAATTGCTATATTGCCATTACAATAGTACTTAATTACTTAATATGTATGTGTAAGTGTGTATGTGTTTATATATGTACTTAGTGTTTTTGTATTTGTATTGTTTTTATAAGAAATGCACTGATTCTCTAATATTAACACAAATCCTCTTCTATCAATAAGTGTTAAAAATCTCTGACACACTTGTCAGTGCTCTCAGATATGAGTATCTTTTCATAGTCAAGTCTCAGATTCATGTCTGGATTTCAGAACTTTGTAATGCCAGTGAAAGTGAGTGACGAAGGATCATTTAAAGACAAGGCACAAATAGCTTGTGTGGATATGTTTGTATCATATACATTTACTGCTTAGTTGGCATTTTGAGATCTCTTACCTAATTAACACCCTTTGGCAATGAAAGCGTATCTTTCATTTATCGACTGGTTTTATTTGTTCACTATTTTTCATTCTTTCAACGTTTATTGAGCATTCACTCTGTACCAGATGCAATCATAAAAGCTGGGAATACAAAAATAGACAAAATTATACCTCATTCTGGTCCTCATCACGCTTAAGAGCTACTGATCAAGACAGATATTAAATATCATGCAAATAATTGTAAAATTCAACCTGTGATAAGTGCAGTAATCCAGGGATCTAAACTAGTCTGTGCAGGAGTGGAGGTGGATAAAGGCCTAGGGCCAGGTAAGGCTCTCCTGAGAAGGTGGCATTTAGGAAGTAGTAAGTGGGCAAATAGTTCCCATATGAAGAGAGAAGAATAAATGAAAAAGTGTTGGTGCTTTCAAGGAACTGAAAGAAAAAGAAGGAAAGTGGAAAGTGACATTTTACAAGTATTTGAAATCTTTTTTTTTTTTTCATGTGTAATTATGGGATTACTTTTACCTTTGCAGAAATAATATATTGGATTGTAAGAGTTCAGTTTTCCTGAAGGTCATCAAAAATTAGAATGACCATTTTCCTAATTTGTCTTATTATGGCAGTCTCAGTATTATAAGTTTCAGCACTCTTTCAGAAAACAAAATATTAATAGTGACCTTTTAACTCCTAAATGCATTCTAGTTTGGATACTAAATCTTATGGTTAACGTATCTAGAATAAAAGGCAATATACTTTACTCAAGTCTTAAACAAAGTTGCAAAGGAAGGAATTCTGGTAAACGCATATATGTGAAAGTGTAGCCTTCTTACTTTTTGTTTTGTACAATGTCTTCATATAGGGAAAAGAAGCTACCAAATAACCAACATTTTAACTTATCTTATTTTCTTCCTTTTTTCCTTCCTTTTCTTGTTACTTTTCAAAATGCAAGTAACCAGTAGTGTGGAATGTCTACCTTATGCATGGCATAGTGCCAGGCAATGGGTATATAGTAGTTAAATAGGCAGGAACTAGAACAAAAAAGAGGAAACAAGATGAATTTGAGGGGGTGCTTTGAGAAGGCACAAAAGCACCTATAATATGTGCTCTGGTTATGAGAAGAAAAAAATAGTATTTTTAAGATACTGTTGGAGACTAGTGACCTTTTCTTAATGTTTAAAAAAATAATAAGAGAGTCTGTTTTTTCTGATTCTCCATGTCCTAAGATGCGATAATCTCTTGGGCAAGGTAGGATCTTCCTTAGAGGACACGAATTAGAAAGTCTGAATCAGAATCCTCAGTATTTGGTAGAGAGAAAGAAAATACTGGGGAAAAGAGCATGACTTATTTTCTTTTGATGGTGGCACTACTTTTCTATTGGGTTGCAACTAAATTTGGGAGGTTGATACAGTATCATAAAAGCAAAGAAAGATATCCAGTCCTATAGTCTTTTTTTTTTTTTTTTCTTTTATGGTGTACCTTCCTAGGTCAACTGAGTTTTCCATATTCCTTATTGCTGGGACTGTAATCACCTCTCTTTTTATTCTCACTACAATGGGAGATTGCTGTCTTCAGTTATCAAGAGTGTGGATTCCTTTTAGGCTAGATTTCCCACACTTAAATATCCTAATGTTATATCAGGGAAGAGGAGAAAAGACAAAGGATGTACATCAGAGACATGCCATTTTCATATTTATATTTTTCCCCTCTCCAATTCTTTATTTTCCCTCCAAATCCAGAAAACTCTGAGCACTTCTCAAATGGGAAGAGATTAAAATCCTAGTAAGTATTTAAAAAATTCTATTGATAATCTCAAGGCTTTGGCTTTTGGAAATTAAAATAATTTTGCTTTTCTATTCTGTTCTTTTTTTTTTTTTTTTTTTTTTTTTCAGTAAAAGCACCTACCTGAAGACATAAAGATCTTTTCCCCCACTAAGTTGCCCAACAGGGGATGATAAGTTTGAAGAAAATGTGGAAATACAAATCCAATCTGTAATGCATCACCTCATTTTCCCAACACACAAGTGATTGAGCTCTTTATATTCTGATTAAAGTTCCAAAGTATTCATTATTCGTTTTTGACAAGATCTGTAGTGTCCGACATAGGGCATCCTCATACAGCATGGTGCCTAAAAATATGGGGTCAGAATGGTTGGGTTTTAATTGTGACTATGATAGTTACTGATTACGGAACTTTGGGCACAGTATTTAACCAGTCTATGTATCTGCTTCCTCATCTGTAACTTGGAAGTTATTATAAAGCCTTCCACATAGACTTTTTATGGAATTAAAATGAAATAATTCATATGAAATACCCTGGTACACATTAGGCACTCAGTGAATGTTAGCTAGTATTACAAATGTCTGTGACAATTTATTTTGCTTGGTGTCTAGAACCACCATTATTTGACTAGAATTAGTTTAGCAGGAGGATGAAAAAACAGAAGAATGACCCTAAAATGAGTAGCTGTGCTCTTATATTTACTCCTTTCTTTCTTTAAGGCATCAACAACACTCTAGGTACAGTTTTATTTTTTAATGACTATGGTCTTCTCTACATCCTTACATGAATTACCCTCTCCCTCTCCCCCCGAAAAAAGAAATGAATCATTCCATTGTTAGAATGCAGTTTAGGGTCTATAAACTCCAAACTCAGTACATCATTAAAATCTATATTCATTGGGACCTTGAACTTAGTCTTCAAGTTTTACATGCAATACCATTAGTTTATTTAAGTTCAGTTGATTCACTGTGTTTCCGTCTCCCTCCACAAACCAACCTTTTGCATCAGATGTTCTCTTTAACTTGCTTAGAGCGCTGCCATTTTTTGGATATTTTTCCATTTTATCACCTGAAACTTCATTTCCATGTTAAGTAGGCTTCCCTTACATTGTCTAAGTATCTCCCTAATAATTCCCAACATTTTCTTGTCCCAACTGCAGCCTAGTTCTCTCTTTAATATAATTGTTTTACATGCATCTCTTGTTGCAGATATGATTTCTCTCCAACTCTGTATATAAAAAAGATAAGGTGAAAAGAGGATATTGTGAGCAATTCAGTTTCCCTTGCTACTTCCCAGATTGGTAGTCCAACCCCTTTTCTGTGTCTATTCCCTCCAGCCATGCTAGTCTTTATTCATTCTTGTGGCCTCCTTGTATATTCACAGAGGACTTTGCTTTGTGGCTCATAGTCTTCTTGTTCACCATAATTTATGATATCACGAGGGCTCCTTAAGTTTTCTTGAGCCTTTTGGTATTAATGTCTGTCAACTCCATTCTGCTTTAGCAAACTCACTTTCTGCCATCCCTTCTGGGTTTGCTTCCTTTGTTCTGCCTGGAACTCAGTGACTTTCCAACACTTTCATTGTCTTTATCCCATTCTGCATCTGTGCTATTATCCCTAAAACCTGCCTTCATCTAATAATTTACTTGGCTAGTACTATCCTGAGAAGTCTATTATAACTGCTACTACAAATTTATGGTCTTAACTTCTATGAACTCTTATACAGCCATTTGTCCAATTTTCCAAAACAGCACTTCTAAATTTTTCTCTCCAGCTGATTATTAAACCTAATATCCTATCCTGATGCCACTGGAAGATTGTCACTCCAGAGACCCTTCAGAAACATGATCAATCCAACAATGGGATAGAATTGCAGCATCAATTTTTAGAAAGCCAGTATTGTGTGTGTGTGTGTGTGTGTGTGTGTGTGTTGTTTGAAAGGTAGTCAGCTGTTGATAGAACTTGAGGTGAGAATTTCGCGTTTGGTTGGTACCAGTACAGCATTTTTGCAGCATCCCTTGGGATCATTGGAACTAGGAAATAAAGAGTATGTATATTATCAAAAATACAGAGGAATCCAGGATAACAGTCTATCCCTTTATATCATGTGTGGCTGAAATCTCTCTCATATCTCCTTGAACTGAGAACCAAAATGTTTTTACTAATTTATTTACTTAATGAAATGTATTTATTTAAATAAATTTTAATATGCATATTTAAGGTATACAACATGATATTATGGGATACATATAGATAGTAAAAAGCTTACTGCAGCGAAGCAAGTTAATATATCCATCATCTCACATAGTTACCCATTATTTTTAGTTTGTTTTTGTGACAAGAGCAGCTAAAATCTACTTAATTAGTATGAATCTCATATACAACACAATTTGACTACCTACAGCCTTCATTTGTACATTAGATCTCTACACTCTTGCATCCTACATATTTGTTACTTTGTATCCACTGATCTACATCTCCCCATTCCTCCTGCCTCCTGCCCCCTGCCCCTTGTAACTACTCTTTTGCTCTCTCTCCCTCCCTCTCTCTCTCTCTCTCTCCCTCTGTGTGTGTGTGTGTGTGTTTAGATTTTACATATAAGTGAGATCATGCCATACTTTCCTTTCTATGTCTGACATAGTTCACTAAGCATAATGTACTCCAGTCCTATCCATGTTGTAGCAAATGACAAGATCTTGTCCTTTCTTAGTGACAACTCAATTGTGGAAAAACAAACTGATATAAAAATGGGCAAAAGACCTGACTAGACATTTTTTCAAAAGAAGACATTGAAAATGGCCAACAGATTAATGAGCACCATTAATCATCAGAGAAATGTAAATTAAAACCACTGTGAGATACCACCTCATACCTGTCAGGATGGCTGTTATCTAAAAGTCAACAGATAAGAAATGTTGAAGAGGATGTGGGAAAAGGGAACTCTTGCATACTGTTGGTGAGAATGAAGTTTGGTACAGCCATTATGGAGAACAGTATGGAGGTTTATAAATAAATTAAAAATGGACCTACCATATGATCTTATGGGCACATACCTAAAGGAAATGAAATCACCACCTCATAAAGATATCTGCACTTGGCTGGGCTCGGTGGCTCATGCCTATAATCTCAGCAGTTTGGGAGGCCGAGGTGGATGGATCAAGAGGTCAGGAGTTCGAGATAAGCCTGGTCAAGATGGTGAAACCTTGTCTCTACTAAAAATACAAAAATTAGCCGGGTGTGGTGGCTCATGCCTGTAGTCCTAGCTGCTTGAACCCGGGAGGCAGAGGTTGCAGTTAGCTGAGATCGTGCCATTTCACCCCGGCCTGGACGACAAAAGTGAAACTCCGTCTAAAAAAAAAAAAAAAAAAAAAAAAAGATATCTGCACTCCCATGTCATATTCATTGTAGTGTTATTTACAAAAGCCAAGATACAGAAACAACTCATAGATGAATGGATAAATACATTGGTACATATATGTAATTTTACTAATTTCAAAGGCTTATTTTCTAAGACGAAATTTAAAGGGGCAGTTCACCCCAGATACGCCCAGTGGAAACTAGCAAATGTGTACATGAGAGAAGACCGTTTGGTACCTTACCACAATGGCATGTACCATCATCATTTGCCTCAGCTATGACAGTAGCCTCCCTACTAGACTTCCAGCTTCTCCCTGAGGCCCTTTAGTTCATTCTCCACACTGTTTCCATATCCTCCTTTTTAGGTAACAAAACTGATAATAGCAGGCCTTTCTCATTAGTGATTGGAAACTTGGTGAAATGAAGGTTTCTGTACTACATCCTACAGAGTTAGATTGTAAACTTGTTCTATTAATCTGCATTTTAAGTAAGCATTCTATGTTTTTCTATTGCTATTGTTCCACAACTTATATTTTGAGAAAACACTGACCCACAGTATGATATCAAAGGTATGTATGCATTTAAAAAAAAAAAAAAAACCTTTGAGGATCCATTCCTTTTTTTTTTTTTTTTTGAGACGGAGTCTCGCTCTGTCGCCCAGGCTGGAGTGCAGTGGCCGGATCTCAGCTCACTGCAAGCTTCGCCTCCCGGGTTTATGCCATTCTCCTGCCTCAGCCTCCGGAGTAACTGGGACTACAGGCGCCCGCCACCTCGCCCGGCTAGTTTTTTGTATTTTTTTAGTAGAGACGGGGTTTCACCATGTTAGCCAGGATGGCCTCGATCTCCTGATCTCGAGATCTGCCCGCCTTGGCCCCCCAAAGTGCTGGGATTACAGGCTTAAGCCACTGCGCCCGGCCTGAGGATCCATTCTTTAGTATCAATTTTTACTACTGGCTCTTAGGCATTCTGTGCCTTAGCCATATGTGTTACTCATCTTCCAATGTCCTGTCTCTCCTCTGTGCCCTTAATTATGCTCTACTGTTTCTTTTGTTCAGAATATCTCCTGTTCTCCTACTACTGTCTTGAGAAGCTTTCATCAAGTCACCTAGCCAGGTTAGACACTTATCCTCTACCACTCTAGCTTTGTCTTCATAAACCTTGCAAACTAGTTTTCACATTGTCTTGTAATTATCTATCTCTCCCCTCCTCACCTGTGTTGACTATGGTCTTCTTAAATTAATCAAATAAGTATAGGTCACTGTTTCATCTTCTGTAACTGCCCCACTGCCTGGATAGAGGAGGCATTAATTCATTATTGCTAAGGCAATGAATGTATCTTCAAATCTGTGTGTCTCAGATTCCTTACCTGTAAAATAAAGATTTCCGGAGAGACCTTTTTACCAAACAAGGTCTTATTGATCTCTCTCTCTCTCTGTCTGTCTCTCTCTCTCTCACATACACACACACACACACACACACACATACGTGGTTCAATATATTTTAAGTTTATACCAAAACTATTTAAAATAAATAACTCTATAGAATATATAAACTCTTTATTAGTTATAGTTTTCTTTTGTTTTTTAAACATAGTTTGTTTCCCAAAGCTAATGTTAGATAAGAAGACAATCAA
The DNA here is from genome assembly GCF_002776525.5 of Piliocolobus tephrosceles. NCBI lineage: Eukaryota > Metazoa > Chordata > Mammalia > Primates > Cercopithecidae > Piliocolobus > Piliocolobus tephrosceles. The sequence continues at coordinate 85,401,971 of NC_045440.1, forward strand.
AGTAACCAGATAGTCATTAATCATGAAGGCTTTTGATTCTATAAACATAAAAATTCCATCACCTCTGAGGAGTTTCACATGTATCTTGGATTCATCCTAACGTGGGGTATGAAAAATTGGTTTCAATTCAGATGTACGATTTAGATCACTTACCTTTCTTTCCTTATATTTCTTGAGTAGGGCTGTGAGAAATGGCTCAATGTAAAACAAAGTCTTAAACATAGAGTTCTTGATGTAAATGGATGTAGTCAGCCCCAATCTAATTAAAGATTTCTCTCTTTCCTTGACCCTTTGTCAGTATCTTTGTCTGTTGCTTCTAGAAATTAAATTAAAAATTTTACTATGTTTCTGTTCTTTTCTAACCTTGTATTTGCTCGCACACATATGCTGAGATGCACACAGATACACAGAGACACATACAGTGTAACCTGCAGATGAAGGAATTCACACAGAAAACATATATAGGGTGAAGTTAGTTTGCATAGTATAATTACCATTGTACCCTCTACTCTACATTTCCTAATTATCTGACCAACTCTGCATTCAATGTGAAATATATTGTGTGAGTTATGTCTATTAATACATTATGACTTATAATTTATAAACCACCTGTAATGCAAAGCAAATACTATTTCAAGGGGAAAATTTACATATTCAATTTTTTTTATTTATACATACCCTAGGATTTACTGACACATGAAAGATTTATAGAGATTTTCCCCATTGTTTTAAAGTAATTTATGAACACATTTCTTTATCTAATGAAAGCCAAGCAAAGGGAAACAAAACCAAAATCCCTTTCGATAGAGAAATGCTGAGTGAGAGGTGCGAGGACGGGGCACGAAAAAAGCATATTCTATGGCTTAATGCTCTAGGCTTACAAAAGCATGGCGTTGGAATGGTAATTGGATTTCTGAGCATTGCTTTTGAGAATAGACTGCTTAAATTATTGAAAAGGAAATCATTGCAGAAAAGAAGCAGTGAAGAATTGCACAGACTGTCTGAGTACTTACAAACTAAGAATAACATGTGAACAATGAAGAACTGGTTTAGTGCTGTTGAGATTTGACATCTTTAAAAACCTGATATTGTAGCTGTAGTTTTGATCTTTATTCCTATGTTGAATGAAATCCCAATGCCTTTCAGACCAATACTTTAAATGACGGCTGAAACAAATGAGATTTTTAAAATGCTTTTTACAGAAAAATAATTTTTCCCCGAAGTCCACATTATATTTGTGTGTGAAAAACACAGATACAGATACATATACATCTCTATTTTTAGTTTGTTTCATGTGGTTATTTCTGAGGTGGTTGACTTGCCATTCTTAAAATGTTAAGAGAGTCCTCTATCCCCCCAAACTTTCATGTAAATAGAGTGACTGTCACACTGTAAGCATTCAAAAATTATTTGATGTGCTAGAAGAGGCTTGGGAATTGGAGGCGGTATCTGGGTGTTAGCCTCTTAAATCTGCATGTAAATTTCCCATCAGCAATTATGAAAGCAAAACATGTCATTTACTAGACAAAGAGAGTTAAAGGATGTCTGCTATCTGCTTTTTCAACAACATCTATCCACTATTACTGGGGAATCGTGAACATGGACAAAATTTTTACCTTCAGATAACTCATATGTATTGCCCCTCTGCCAAGTTTTTGCATTTTACTCTGAAAGGTGCAGAAAGAAACAAGAAAAGATAGGAAATAGACTTCTAGGAGAGTTTGCTTAAAAAAAAAAGAGTTCCATTTTTTTGGAGATGTACAACACCAATCTTTACTTGTCCTTGTTAAATTTGCCACAGAAGATAAAACATTTGTTGAGTGTATAATTCTGTGCTAAACAACTTGCTAGTTATATTAATCATGCATTTAATATATTGGTCAGAATAACCCTCCCTTTATTTTATAGTGAGCAAATGGAAAACACAGTAATAAAAATTTTTGGGGGGTCACCATAACTAGAATTTCAATCCAATTCTTTTGGACTCAAAAGCATGTATTTTCCTCTACTGTGCAGTAATTTATTTTAAACATTAGTTATTTGAAGACAGTTCAAGTACTGTATAATTTTCTTTGGAGAATATTCATTGCTTTATGGAGTTTCTTTTTATTTTTGTACTCTGCTGTTAAGTTCAAATACAATTGTGCTTTTCTCTTTGTTCAAAGAGAGGAAAGAAAGTCACTCACAAAGTGGCAATGTGCAAAGGACTAGAAAAACATCTATTCTCCACCTGAGACCTAGATTTTATAGAGACAATAAGAACCACTGGGAGGAAACCAGTGAGTGTCAGTGGTTTACTCTAGTGTAAAACATTTGGCTATGGAAAAAATCATGTTATTTATAAAATTGTACAGCACAAGGCACAGGTGTACTTTTTATAAAATTATGAGTGATAATTTTGAATTTTTAACGTTTTAACTATTTTTAAAACATGTCTTACTAGATAGCTTCAGAATATATGAGTAAAAATATGTAAATTATTTACTAATATTGAAAGCAGATTATGGTAGTGAGGAAAATATTCCTGTAATATAACCTTCAATAGCAGGTATTAATTTCACTGATTTCTTGCTGCTTCTTTAGATGGAACAGTACTTCTTTTAGTATCCATCTAAAGAAGCAGCAAGATGGAACTTGCTGCTTCTTTAGATGGAACAGTTCTTTAGATGGAACCATCAATGACAGAGTGTGAGTCCCTCAGTCACTCAGCTGGGCTTTGTAATGTCCTGCTTATTTCCTGTGTTATGTGAGGTTTGTCACTTAATGTTCCTGAGTAAGAATTCTTCTGTAAAATAGGGCACTAATACCGATCTCATAAAATCTCTGGGAGAATTAGCTGACTGAGGTAGGAATTTAATAATGGCAGCCAGCTTGTCCTGAATACTTACAGTGCGCCTGGGATCTTCTCAGATTAATAGGCATTAGCATCTTTAGCCCTCACAACAGCCCATAAGGTTTGACCGTTAAGCCTCATTCCACTGAGGGGACAACTGCAAGGCAGGAAGGGGCATCACACAGATAGGAGTGTCAGAACCAGTGCTGGAAGCCAGGCATTTTGACTCCACAAATTGTGCACTTGGCCAATATACTATACTATCCTGACTCCCACCACTCACCACAAAGTTAGGATTTTTTTTTTCATTCATGGCCAACAGGTCTATGAAAAAATGCCCAATATCACTATGAGGGAAATGCAAATGAAACTACAGTGAGTTATCACCCCATACTTGTTCGGATGACTATAATCAAATATCAAAACAAAAGACAGTCTTCCTATCTAACTGAAATTCTGCATCCTTTGACCAGCATTTTCCCAATTCCTACCAACACAACCACCCAAGACCCTGGTAACCACTATTCTGCTCTCTAGTTGTATGTTACTAACCTCTTTTGATTCCATATTTGAGTGAGATCATGCAGAATTTGTCTTTCTGTCCTGCTGCTCTCACCTACAATAATGTCCTCCAGGTTCATTCATGGAGATGCAAATGGCAGGATTTCTTTTTGTGTGTGTGGCTGAATAGCACTGCATTGTGTGTCTTTACCGCATTATCCATTCATCCATTAATGGACATTTAGGCTGATTTCATATCATGGCTAATGTGAACAATGCTGCAATAAACATGGTAGTGCAGAGATCTCGACAACATACTGATTTCATTTCCTTTGGTTGTATACCCAGTGGGGGGATTGTTTGATAATAAGAAAATGAGTGTTGGTAAGAATGTGGAGAAATTAGAATCCTGCACACTGTTGGGAATGTAAAATTCTGTAGCAGCTATGGAAAATAGCATGGAGGTTCTTCAAAATGTAAATATGGAGCTACCATAGGGTTTAGCAATTCTACTTCTGGATATGTATCCAAAAGATTTTAAATCAGGGTCTCAAAGATTGTTCGCACTCCCCTGTTTGTTGTAGCATGATTCATAATAGCTAAAACATGAGGTATAAATATAGAATGGAATGTTATTCAGCCTTAAAGGAAAATCCTGTCATATGCAACAACATGGAAGAACCTGGAAGTCATTGTGCTAAGTGAAATAATCCATGCAAAGAAGAACAAGTACTGCAGAATTTAACTTATATGAAGAATCTAAAATAGACTCATAGAGGCAGAGAATGGAATGGTGGTTGCCAGGAGTTGAGGGTAGGGGAGAAATAGGGAGTTGCTATTCAGTGCCTATACAAATTATATGTGGTTCTAGAAATCTGTATTAAATCATGCCTATGGTCAATAATACTGTGTTTTATACTTAAAAAAAATGTGTTAAGAGTGTAGATCCCAGGTTAAATGTTCTCACCACAAAAATATGTATGGGTTGGATTGTGTCCCCCAAAATGATACGTTGAAGCACTAACCCTGGTACCTCAGAATGTGATCTTATTTAGAAATGGCGTCCTTGCTGATGTAATTAGTTAAGATGAAGTCATACTACAGTAGGCTGAGTTCTAAATCCAACATGCCTGGAGTTTTATAAGACAATGTGAATATACAAAAGAAGATGCCACATGATGATGGAGACATAGATTGGAATTATACAGTTGCAATCCAAGGAATAACAAAGATGACCAACCTCCACCAGAAGCTAAAAAAAGACGAGGAAGGTTCCTACCCAGAGTCTCACAGGGAGCATGGCCCTGTTGACATCACAATTTCAGACTTCTATCCACCAGAACTGTGAAACAATACGTTTCCATTGTTTTAAGCCACCCAGTTCGTGGTCATTTGTTATGGAAGCTCTTATACACATACACACACACACACACACACACACACACACATATTTAATCGATATTATAAGAAAGAGTGAGCAAAGTATTAGGTACAATAATTGCTCAAAAGCGATTGTTCCTATTTTATGTAGTCTAATTGTGGGGAAGTCTGTGCTTATGGGACTTTTAAAAAAATCAAACATTTCCTGTATGTAATTTGCTAAAGTTAAAAATCTATAAAACCACAGTGTTCTTGTATACTCCTTCAGGAGACAAATATGTGCCTTTCTTGACGTGGAAGTTTCTTTCCACTTCAGCAAGTAACACATTCACTCCAAACTTAGCGTTCATCATTTTTGGCACTTGGATCAGTATTTAGGTCTATATTGCCTTGTAGTATTTATTTGTATTTTAACTGTCTTAATTTCTTTATGTATGTAGATTATAAATTCTTAGAGGGAGAGGATTATATTTTATACTTTTGTAATATAGCACCTAAAACAGGGCGATGTTTGATATGGTTTGGCTTTGTCCCCACCCAAATCTCAACGTGAATTGTATCTCCCAGAATTCCCACAGGCTGTGGGAGGGACTCAGGGGGAGGTAATTGAATCATGGGGGCTGGTCTTTCCAGTGCTATTCTTCTGATGGTGAATAATTCTCACGAGACCTGATGGGTTTATCAAGGGTTTCTGCTTTTGCTCCTTCCTCATTTTCTCTTGCTGCCACCATGTAAGCAGTGCCTTTCACCTCCAGCCATGATTCTGAGGCCTCCCCAGCAATGTGGAACTGTAAGTCCAACCAAACCTCTTTTTCTTCCCAGTCTTGGGTATGTCTTTATCAGCAGCATGATAATGGACTAGTGTGTGTGTGTGTGTGTGTGTGTGTGTGTGTGTGTGTATAATACCATGTATAACATTTGAAAATATATATATTCAAATTTCAGTCTCTGGCATTCATATCAAAATTTGTTTGTGGGTCCCTCAATTGATCAGCTTAATAATGTCTTCCCTTCTCAAGGGAAGGTAGGTATATTAGTTTTCTAGAGCTGCCATAACAAAGTACCACAGACTGGGTAGCTTAAAACAACACAAATGCGTTGCCTCACTGTTTGGGAGGCTACAAGTCCAAGGTCAAGGGTTGTCAGGGTTGGTTTCTTCTGAGGCTGTCTCCTGGGTTTGTTGTTGACTGTCTTCTCACTGTATTTTCACATGGTCTTCCCTTTGTGCCTGTCTGTGTCCTCATCTCCATTTTAAAAAAGAACACTAGTCATATTAGATTAGGGCCCACCCTAATGACCTCATTTTAACTTACCTCTTTTGTAATCCATCTCCAAACAGAGTCACATTTTGAGATATTGGGTGTTAGGACTTTAACATATGAATCTGAGGGAGACACAATTCAGCACAAAGCACAAGGCATGAATAACTTGTTTTTGTACAGATTCTTTTTTTTTTTTTTGAGACGGAGTCTCACTCTGTCGCCCAGGCTGGAGTGCAGTGGTCGCCCAGGCTGGAGTGCAGTGGCCGCATCTCAGCTCACTGCAAGCTCCGCCTCCCGGATTTATGCCATTCTCCTGCCTCAGCCTCCCGAGTAGCTGGGACTGCAGGCGCCCACCACCTCGCCCGGCTAGTTTTATTTTTTTTGTATTTTTTAGTAGAGACGGGGTTTCACCGTGTTAGCCAGGATGGTCTCCATCTCCTGACCTCGTGATCCGCCCATCTTGGCCTCCCAAAGTGCTGGGATTACAGGCTTGAGCCACCGCACCCGGCCTTGTACAGATTCTTACCTAAGGAACTACCTTTCCAGAAAGCCCTGTGAAATATTCAAAAGTATATGAGGTGACGGACACATGAATTAGCTTGATTTAACCATTTCACAATGTATACAGATACCAAAACATGTTGCACACTGAGAATATACTTAGTTTGTATGTGCTAGTTATATACCTTGGCCATAAACTCATGTGGATAATGTTTTTCTCTAAGAGCAAACTTAAAGAATATTAATCAAAGAGTATTCATATCAAATAATTACTGTCTGTTGTTTTCCAACTTGGTAATTTTCTCGAGGTAAGAAAAAATAGATCATGGCTGACTTCAGCCTCAACTACCTGAGCTCAAGTAATTCTCCCACCTCAGCCTCCTGAGTAGCTGGGACCACAAGTGCACACTACTATGTCTGGCAAATAAAAAAAAAATATATATATATATATATTTGTAGAGACAAAATCTCGCTATGTCACCCAGACTGTATAATATGCTTGATCAAACTGACAATATTGATTTAGATTTCAATATAGTAATCCCTATTCTTTCAAGTAATAATGTCTTAAAAGTAATGAATGCAAAGGAGATAACTGATATTTGAACGCACTGACATGACCATTTCAAGAATATGACATGACCTCTTCAATTGCTCCATTCGGCTTTTAGATGGAAGGAGAATGCATTAGTCTCTTACAGGATGTACTGTCTTTATCTGAGGAACTTTGAAGAGTATGAAAAACAGCTAGTAGGGAAAAAAGAAAGCTTTCATATTCTTTGATGTGGAGGATTCTGTGATTCTAACACTGTGATTATTTGTCTCTGTACCAGAGCTTACTAGCCTACACAGATATTAGCATTCATAGCTATATGTAATTCAAATTTATTTCTGTATGTGAGAAGGAATGTGATTCCCTTCTCTAAAAATCATTTAGTGTATAGACATCGCATTATCCCTCTGTTGGTAGAAATATTACAAATCTTGGATGAAATTTTTTCTCATTGCACAAATTTATGCTGCTAAATATATTTATCCAGATCAGTCTCCAAAATGAACACTAAATAATAATTAGTAGTTTTCAGAAATTTTAGAGAAAAAAGGGAAAAAAAAAAACTCTATTCAGAGGGGACTTTTTAATGAACTCTAGAGACATACATTAATATAAGTAACTGTAAGTTGATGATGTTGTACAATTACTTTTTACTACCCACGATGTAACAAAATCGGATCCTGTGAAGTGCTGTGTGTTTAAAGCTTGTCATCTTAATCACAGAACTACATTTGCCTTGCTTCCCAGGAATTGAATATTCAGGGTAATCACTACCATACTCATCAAAGAAACTAAGGCCAGCCCCTCTTTCCTGAATCTTACTAGCCCGTAGTTCTAGAACTGGCCTTTTCTTTCACTCCTGAAAATAAGGCATTGAACTGTGTTTCAGTGCAGGACCCAGTGTTTCCTACTCACCCTACTGTCCTTAGATTTACTCAGAGCTGTTCCCTGATGGAGATGCAGGATTGGATAGAAAGGATGCTTTCTTCTCTAGAAATATGGTTGTTGTGGATTAAAAGTGTCCAGAGGTGAGGGCTAAAAGACTTCACATAGGGTACAGTGTATACTGCTCGGGTGGTGGGTGCACCAAAATCTCAGAAGTCACCACTAAAGAACATATTCATGTAACCAAACACCACCTGTTTCCCGAAACCTATTCAAATAAAAAAATTAGAGATTCCCAAATCTATTTCCAATAAGTCTGAAGTAGTTGATCTACGCAATTTGAAGAAGATTAAAAATTATTAAATACTCTAGATGATTCTGGTATGGATGACTAAGAGCCCTGCTCCCAGACAGGCTCAGAACTCCAGAATGCTCACAGCTGAATGAAAAGGGAACGTTTGCTTCTCAGTAGAAACCAAGCAGTATTGAAGAGGTAGAGGGTTAGAGGAAGCTAAGAATAAAACTCCTTAAAAATGAATGAGTGCTTCTGATCCAAAATGATTTTTCAGAATTTACTGCATATATAAGGCAGCCTATCCCTTTTTTATGAGATCAGTTTTATATTGGGAACCTCTCACATTATCATGTCTTTTAAAAACAAAAAATAAAACCTTTGCAGAGGCACTAAAAAAAAGTGTCTTTTTGACAATCATAGGAGTTACTAATATTTTTTTGAAATTTTAAACGTCTTATTTATTATTTGGGAAGACAGTGGTGGATGTGCTTCTTGGATCATTTTAACTTAGTCTCTTTTTTTTTTTTTTTTTTTTTTTTTTTTTGAGATGGAGTCTAGCTCTGTCACCCCGGCTGGAGTGCAGTGGCCGGATCTCAGCTCACTGCAAGCTCCGCCTCCCGGGTTTACGCCATTCTCCCGCCTCAGCCTCCCGAGTAGCTGGGACTACAGGCGCCCGCCACCTCGCCCGGCTAGTTTTTTGTATTTTTTAGTAGAGACGGGGTTTCACTGTGTTAGCCAGGATGGTCTCGATCTCCTGACCTCGTGATCCACCCGTCTCGGCCTCCCAAAGTGCTGGGATTACAGGTTTGAGCCACCGTGCCCAGCCTTAACTTAGTTTCTAAAACAGCTTTATTGAGGTATAATTGATATAAAAACAGCATACATATTTAATGTATATACTTTGATGAGTTCAGACATACACATATATCTGTGAAACTTTACTGCAAGATTGTAATAAACATAACCATCGCCCTCAAAAGTTTCTATATGTCCCATCTCCTGTTTTGTTGTGAGAACATTTAACATAAGATCTACCATCTGAACAATGTATTTATTTATTTATTTATTTATTTAATAATTTCAAGTCTTGTTTTAGATTTAAGGGGTATATGTGCAGATTTCTTACATGGGTATAATGGATGATGCTGGGGTTTGGGGTGCGATTGAACCTGTCACCAAGGAGATATCATAGTACCCAAGAGTTTTTCAACCCTTGCTCCCTCCTCCCTACCCCCTTGCAGTAGTCCCCAGTGTTTATTGCTGCCATTTTTATGTCCATTTGTGTCCAATGTTTACGTCTTACTTGTAAGTGAGAACATGCGGTATTTGGTTTTCTGTTTCTGAATTAATTCACTTAGAATGATGGCCGCCAGCTGCATCCATGTTGCTGCAAAGGACGTGATTTCATTCCTTTTTATAGCTGTGTAGCCTTTCATGGTATATATGTATAACATTTTCTTCATGCAATTCACCATCAATAGGCACGTACGTTGATTTCATGTCTTTACTATTGTGTCGTGTTGAACACACAAGTGCATGTGTCTTTCTAGTAGAACAATTTACTTTATTTTAGATATCTACCCAGTAAAGGGATTGCTAGGTTGAATGGTAATTCTAAGATCTTTGAGAAATCTCCAAATTACTTTCCACAATGACTGAGCTAACTAAATTCCCATCAACAGCACATAAGCATTCCCATTTCTTTGCAGCCTCGCCAGCATCTGTTGTTCTTTGATTTTTTAATAGTAGCCATTCTGACTTGTATGAAATGATATCTCATTGTAGTTTTGATATGCATTTCCCTGATAATTAGTGATATAGATTGGATATTTGTCCCTGCCCAAATCTCATGTTGAATTGTAATTTGCAGTGATGCAGGTGGGGCCAGGTGGGAGGTGTTTATATCATGAAGGTGGATTCCTCATGGTTTGGTGCTGTCTTCATGATAGTGAGCTCTTGAGACGTCTGATGGTTTAAAAGTGTGTGGCATTTCTCCTTTCCCCTTTCTTTTTCTTGTTTGCACCTGCTTTCATTATGCGATGTGCTCCCTCTTTGCCTTTCACCATGATTGTAAGTTTCCTGAGGCCTCCCTAGAAGCCAAGCAGATGCCAGCATCATGCTTCCTGTAAAGTGCAGAACTGTGAGCCAATTAAACATCTTTTCATTATAAATTACCTTATCTCGCGTATTTCTTTATAGCAATACAAGAACAGCCTAATACAATTAGTGATGTTAAACAGTTTTTCCTGTATTTGTGGGCCACTGCTGTCTTCTTTCGACAAGTATCTGTTCATGTCTTTGGCCTCACTTTTTAATGGGGTGATTGCTGTTTGCTTGCTGAATAAGTTTCTTATATATTCTGGATATTAGACATTTGTCAGATTAGTTGCAAATATTTTCTCCCATTCTGTGGTTGTCTGTCTACTCTGTTGATAGTTTCTTTTCCTGTGCAGAGGCTCTTTAGTTCAATTAGTTCCTAGTTACCAATTTTTGTTTCTTTTTCGATTGTTTTGGAGGATATATCCATAAATCATTTCCCAAGGCTGATGTCCAGAATTGTGTTTTCTAGGTTTTCTTCTAGGATTATTTTATTTATTTATTTATTTATTTATTTATTTATTTATTTAGAGACAGGGTCTCACTCTGTTCCTCAGGCTGGAGGGCTGTGGCACAATCTCAGCTCACTCTACCTCTACCTCCTGGGCTCAAGCCATCCTCCTGCCTCAACCTCACAATTAGGTGGGACTATGGGCATAGACCATCTCACTCAGCTATTTTGTTTTTGGTGTTTGTAGAGACGGGGTTCTGCCATGTTGTCCAGGCTGATCTCAAATTCCTGAGCTCAAGTGATCCATATACCTTTACCTCCCAAAGTACTGGGATTACAGGCTTGAGCCACTGTACCTGGCCCTTCTAAGATTCTTATAGTTTGCAATCTTACATTTAAAGACTTAATCCATCTTAAGTTAATTTTTGTATATGCTAAAAGTTAATGGGTCAGTCTCATTCTTCTGCATATAGCCAGCCCACCATTCCAGCACCATTGATTGAAAATGAAGTCCTTTCCCCGTTTCTTGTTTTTGTCAGTTTTGTCAAAGATCAGATGGCTATAGGTGTGCAGCTTTATTTCTGGGTTCCCTATTATGTTCCATTGGTCTATGTGTCTGTGTGTTTTGTTTGTGTGTGTGTGTGTTTGCAGTGCCTTCAGCCTTGTTTTGTTTTGCTTAGGATTGCTTTCATCATTTGGGCTCTTTTATGTTCCGACATTAATTTTAGATTTTGTTATAATTCTTTGAAAAATGATGTTGATAGTTTGACAGGAATTGTGTTGAATGCATAGATTGGTTTGGGCAGTATGGTTGTTTTAGTGATATTGATTCTTCAAATCCATGAACATGGAATGTTTGTCCATTTGTGCCATCCATTGTATTTCCATTGTGTGTTGTATTTCTCCTTATAGAGATCTTTCAACTTACAGAAGTCATTTTTATTCCAGCTTGCTCCCTTTTTTTCTAATGTGTTCTCG